>NC_022017.1:5036429-5073920 GCF_000317375.1 Microtus ochrogaster
CTGGAACTAGCTCTTGTAGACCAGGCTGGTCTCGAACTCACAGAGATCCGCCTGCCTCTGCCTCCCAAGTGCTTTTATTAAAGGCGTGCGCCACCACCGCCCGGCGTCCAATGACATTCTTATAGCTAACTCCTGATTCCTACCACTTAACTCTGTAATTGTGAACTCACAGCCATTCTTATTTCATCAGTTCTCCGATCTCATCCTTAGGTCTTACCAATTATTTTTTATTTTCTTTCTTTATCTTCTGAGTTTTAAAAACAGGGTTTCTCTGTGTAGCCCTGGCTGTCTTGGAACTCCTCTTGAACCTGGAAATCTGTATCTGCCTCCAGAGTGCTGGGATCAAAGGCATGTACTACTATGCCTGGCTTGTTTTATTTTTTTAAAATTGGATTGCTTAATTAGGAAATTATTTTTAATAATTTTATTATTTTTTTTAAATTTTGTTTTATAGTTTATTTAACTTTATTTTATGTGCATTGGTGTGAAGGTGTCAGATCCCCTGCAACTGGATCTTCAGACAGTTGTGAGCTGCTATGTGGGTGCTGGGAATTGAACCTGGGTCCTCTAGAAGAGCAGTCAGTGCTCTTAACCACTGAGCCATCTTTCCAGCCCCTATTTTTTTTAAATATTTTATCAATTTATTTAGGTCCAGTCCATGAACTGAAAGCTTTGTTCTGTGTCAGTTGGCCAACAATGACCATAGTTGTGTTTTATTTATTTATCTTTATGTGCATTGGTGTTTTGTCTCCATATATGTCTGTGTGAACGTGTTGGATCCTCTGGAACTGGAGTTACAGACAGTTGTGAGCTGCCATGTGGGTGCTAGGAATTGAACCCAGGTCCTCTGGAAGAACAACCAGTGCTCTTAACCACTGAGCCATCTCCCCAGCCTCTAAACCACAGTTTTGGTGCAAGTGTCCTTGCAGAGTTTTAGCATCAGGACACCTCTTGTTAGCATAGGTGATAAGCAGTGCATGTGTGACTTTTTTTTTTTTTAAGATTTATTTATTTATTATGTATACAGTGTTTTGTCTGCATGTATGCCTGCAAGTCAAAAGAGGGCACCAGATCTCATTACAGGTGGTGTGAGCCACCATGTGGTTGCTGGAAATTGAACCTGGGTCCTCTGGAAGATCAGTCAGTGCTCTTAACCTCTCAGCCATCTCTCCAGCCCATAAGGCATGTTTTTTTTTTTTTATTGTTTTTGTTTTGTTTTTTTTAAGACAGGGTTTCTTTTGTAACATCCCTGGCCTTCCTGGAACTCTTTTTATAGATGAGGCTGACCTGGAACTCACAGAGATCCACCTGATGCCTCCTGAGTGCTGGTATTAAAGGCGTGCACCATCACCACCTGGTTTATATGTTTTAAACTGTAACATTTTAGTATTAAGAACATATACACTGCAAAATTACTTTAAAGATCTATTTTATTATTATGTATATGTGTGTCTTCGAGTACTGAAGCCTCTCTAGCTGGAGTTGTAGGCAGTCATGAGCCATGTGACATGGGTACTGGGAATTGAACTTGGATCCTCTGCAAGAGGACTCTAAACTTCAGACATCTCCAGTCCCACTATGAAATACCATAGCACTAGAAAGAATATTTGAGACTGGCCCGATGTCAAACCCGTTCCTGGTAAGGTACAGTTTGTGTATTGTCCGTGTTAGCTCTGGAAGTCTTGTCTGTACTCATTCTGAACGCAAACCCACCATCTTCTCATCTTTAGAAGTTTCCCAGGCTGTGTTTTTCCCTGCGAATAATTCTCATATAGTAGTTTTTGAGAACATAGTCAAATTTTATCATCACATAAAGTAACCGCTGACCCTTCTATATCTGGCTTTAGATGTTGATATATAATTGGATGCAATGGGTTTGCATTTCGTTGAGTGCAAAGCCAAGATGCGAGTGGGAAAAGACTTGTTACCTGTATGTAGTAGGTAAGGCAAATATTGGGATCAAGTTTTCCCCGAACAAAGGAAAATGGTAATTTTACTTATGGAGTCTAAACATATTTACGTTGGGGTCAGCTCATTCCAAAAGCACCCCGAGTTAAGGAGCACATTCCTCACTGTGCTCTGTTCAAGAAGAAAAGCTAGAGTACGCATTTTTGGGGGGTGTGCTTCATTCAAAGTCACGATTGCACTTATGTAAAAGATTAAAGTATGGTTAAGAGCATTTGCTGCTCTTGCTGAGGACCCATGTTTGGTCCCTACCAATTCATACACTGGACATGGTGGCTTGTGCCTGTTATCCCAGCACTCTAGAGATAGTAGGAGGACCAGAGTTTCAAGGTCATCCTAAGCTATATAGCAAGTTTGAAGCCATCCTCGGCTACAAGAGATCCTGTCTCAAAACAAAAACAAAGAGTCTTGGTTAACTTTCCTACCTTCATGGTGCTATTGATTTATATAAATCACACTTTTTCATGGGCAAGTAATAATGCCACCAACTCTAAGAACTTCCTCTTCTTTCACTCAAAGATAAGAGACAATAAGCAGCATGCACTCTGCTAACTGAGCCACACAATCCCTATGAGAGTATTTTAAAATTTTATTATTATTTAAACTATGTGTGGGGTGGAGTATGTGCACCTGAGTTCAGGTACCCTGGAGGCCAGAGATGTCAGATTCTCCTGGAGCTAGAGTTATAGGTGGTTGTGTGCCACCTGGTATAGGGGTGCTGGGAAGTAAGCTCAGGTCCTCTGGAAGACAGTTGCTTCCAGTTGCTCTTAGCTGCTGAACCATCTCTCAGCCCTTGTGGTGGTTTAAAAGAAAATACCCCCCCAAAGGGAGTGACGCTCTTTGGAGGTGTGGCCTTGTTGTAGTAGATGCGGTTTTGTTGGAGGAAGTCTGTCACTGGAGGCAGACTTTGAGGTCTCATATATGCTCAAGTCATGCCCAGTGAGACAGACCATTTCCTGTGGCCTGTATATCATGATGTAGCCAGCATCATGTTTGCCTGCACACTGCAATGCTTCCACAATGATGATAATGGACTAGACCTCTGAACCTGTAAGATACCACATCAATTAAATGTTTTCCTTTTATAAGAGTTGCTATGGTCAGCCAGGCAGTGGTGGCCTTTAATCCCAGCACTCGGGAGGCAGAGGCAGGGAGATATCTGTAAATTTGAGGCAGCCTAATATACAAGAGCACGTTCTAGGACAGGCTCCTAAGCTACAGAGAAACCCTGTCTCAAAACATCCCCCCCCCAAAATAAAAGAGTTGCTGTAGTCATGGTGTCTCTTAATAGCAATAGAAATCTTGATTAAGACAGCCCCCAAGACTATTTTAAAGTGTACTTTGAGAATAGGAATTCAAAAACTGATATAATTTCCTTGTGTTTAATAGCAACTCTTTGCAGATGGTCTTCCTCTCTTTGTCTCCGTGGTGTAAATAATAAAGATTGTTTTTTCCAGGGAATGTTGGCAGATTTTGTGTCCCAGACTTCTCCAATGATCCCTGCAATTATTGTCAGCTGTGTGAATGAGATTGAGCAGCGAGGCCTGACTGAGGTAAGAGTGGACTCCTGACAGGTAAGCTTGCTATTTGTGTTAGTAGTTTGGGAGTTCCTAACTGTTGTCTTTTATAATAGGCAGGCTTATACAGGATCTCGGGTTGTGACCGGACAGTAAAAGAGCTGAAAGAGAAATTCCTCAAAGTGAAAACTGTACCCCTGCTCAGCAAAGTGGATGATATCCATGCCATCTGTAGCCTCCTGAAAGACTTCCTCCGAAACCTCAAAGAGCCCCTTTTGACCTCTTGGCTAAGCAGAGCCTTTATGGAGGCAGCAGGTGAGGGCAGATCTTCACTCCTGACTGTGATTCCAGAGCCGAGCTTTGTTCACACAGTTTTCAGTGCCTGGGATGTAGTTGGTGCTCATGTAGTTGGTGGGTGAATGACTGTATAAGAGATGACTCAGTGGCTAAGCACTGGCTGCTCTTGTAGAGAACCTGGGTTTGATTCTCAGCATCCACGTGATAGCACCTGTAACTCCAGTCCAGGGGAATCTGACGCCCTCTTTTGGCCTCTTTGGGTATGACGTGCATTGTAGTGCTCAGGCTTACATGTAGGCAAAGCACCCATGCACATAAAAATAAGGGGAAGAATTAAACTAAATAGGACTTAATAGGTGTTTTCTTGTTGCTCCTTGTTTTTCAGTCAAGTTTTAGGTTGTCCTTTTAAGCTCAGAACCATCTTTAATTCCTTTTCCACCACAAATCTTATTGGTAACCTGTAAATACACCTTAAATTTGATATTTATCACAAGTCATGGGACTTAACTGTCCCTGGAATATGCTAAGAACATGCTAAGAGATTGTCCTGTCTGTCTGTGCCCTCTACCAGGTAACCTTTATATAGGAGCTGGCATGGCCCTTTTATACTCTAAGTTAATTATTGTCCCTTTCTCGTCTATCTGTTATTTTCATTTTATTTTATCTTATTACTTTGGTTTTTTATTTTATCTTATTACTTTGCTGGCATTAAAGGCGTGTATCACCATGCCCAGCTTTCCTATCAGTTTTAGACTGAACTCATCCTTAACATGGTTAAGAAGACCCTCTATGACTTGCCTCCTGGTTATGCCTCCAGTATCATTTTCCATTATACTTTCCTTCCTCTTTTTGAACCCTGGAGTCCTGGATTTCTTAGCATATTCCTACCTCAAGTCCTTCACGTTTGTTATAGTTTTAGCCCCAGCAGTTTCTCTTTAGGTGTCTCTGTAACCTTAATTCCGCCCTCCCTCCCCCAGTTTCCTCAGAAACACCTTTCCTAAGCCAGGTTTGATGACATAGTAATCCCAGCATGTGGGAGGGGGGCAGGATTGAGACCAGCTTTGGGTGCATGGTGAGTTTGACACTAGATTGCCTGAGACTCAGTTACAAAAACTAAACAAACCCTGCCTTCCAGCATCCTGCTTGCCTTCTTTTCTTTATCTCACGTATCACTGCCCGACACATGATCTGCTGCTTGTTTCTTTCTTTTTTGACCAACTCTTCCAGCACACTGTTTATTCCATGAAACAAGGCCCCTTTTTGGTTTGCTTTAGCCTCACATTTAAAATAGCACCTGGTAGCCGGGCACTGGTGGCATGCGCTCACCATGGCATGCCTTTAATCCCAGCACTCGGGAGGCAGAGGCAGGTGGATCTCTGTGAGTTCGAGGCCAGCCTGGTCTACAGAGCTTGTTCCAAGACAGGCTCCAAAGCTACAGAGAAACCCTGTCTTGAAAAACCAAAAATAAAATAAAATAGCACCTGGTATATAGTAGGCCCTTAAATGTCGAGTGAATGAATTCCTTATTGATGGTTAGCACTGCGGTTGCATGTCTTTCCAGCAAATAAGTTGCCAGCTGCTTTCTCTTACAGCAGTGGTGATTTTTTTAGGAAGTTCTGGCTTCTCATATTGAACTGCTGGCCAGTGTCCTGCTTGTTAATGAAACTGGAGTCTGATGCTGTCATGAACCTCTCAGAAGTTTCAGAAACTCGGTGTATAGATGAACCTTTGTGGTCGATAACTTGGAAGCTGCTGTCAAGGGGAAGAGTCTGGTCTTCTTAGTGCTTTCTTTTCATTACAGAGATAACAGATGAAGACAACAGCACAGCCGCCATGTACCAGGCTGTCAGTGAGCTGCCCCAGGCCAACAGGGACACATTAGCCTTCCTCATGATCCACCTGCAGAGGTCAGCACAGCAGGAACTTGTCTTGGGAGTTCAGAGAAGATGATGTGGGCCCTGGGAAGTGTGGACTGAATGTTCTTATACAAAAGTTATAAGTTGGTTATATTTAAGGGAATAATACATTTTTAACTTTGTTTGTTTGTTTGTTTAGAGTGGCTCAGAGTCCAGATACTAAGATGGATATTGCCAATCTAGCTAAAGTCTTTGGCCCTACAATAGTTGCCCATACTGTGCCTAATCCAGACCCAGTGACAATGTTCCAGGACATCAAACGTCAGCTCAAGGTAGGGGTGCGCGCGCGCACACACACACACACACACACACACACACACAAGCATATACAGAGGTACATAAAATCCAAGCTTTTGTAATGCACTAGCTTGGCATGATGGCAAAAAGGTAAGCCTTGCATGCTGGGCACATGCACTGGTAGGCTGTGCCAGGAGGATTGTCACAAGCTGGAGGCCAGCCTGGTCTACATTTCAAGTTCTAGGTCAGTCTGTCCTGCAGAGTGAAACATAACAAGAAGGAATACATGAAGTAAGCCTTGACTTTGCTGCCCGTTAGGTGGTGGAGCGCCTGCTTTCTCTGCCCCTGGAGTACTGGAATCAGTTCATGATGGTGGAACAAGAGAACATTGACATCCAGCGTGGCAATGGAAACTCAACACCACGGACACCAGACATTAAAGGTCAGTTCTACACTGTGCTTGCTTTTTCAGGGCTTTGGCCATGTGCCCATTTCCCTGAGTTGCTCCAGCTTTTTGGAATATACGGGACTGGGTGAAGTAATGAGCACCTTCAAAATCCCAACACTTGGAAAGTAAAGGCAGGAGGATACAAAGTCATTCTCCGCTACATTTTTGAGTTCGGGGCCATTCTGGGTTACATGAGACCCCTTTCCCAATTTCTCTAATCAGCCACCCACCACCATTATATTTATCTTGAAAATTCCAACAGTTTTTCACAGCTAAAATCAGTACTACATCCAGTACCATGAATATACCCCAAGGGTTATTTCCCGTTTTAGGTTTGTTGGAATGTTTTACTGATCAATTTTATTTTTTTTTAAATATTTATTTATTATGTATACAATATTCTGTCTGTGTGTTGTGTGCAGGCCAGAAGAGGGCACCAGACCTCATTACAGATGGCTGTGAGCCACCATGTGGTTGCTGGGAATTGAACTCAGGACCTCTGGAAGAGCAGGCAATGCTCTTAACCGCTGAGCCATCTCTCCAGCCCTCAATTTTATTTTTTGAAAATTGTCATTACATTTTATTTATTTTTATGTTTGTGGGAGTATATGCCATGGTATGTTTTATGGGGATCAGAGGACAACTTGAGGGAACTGGTTCTCTCCTCTCACCACGTGAGTTTAGGGATCAAGGCCAGGTAGGTCATCAGGATTGGCGGCAAGTGCCTTTGCCCCTGAGCCATCTCCCTGACTTCCCATTAGATTCTTATGCCATTTATGGAGTAGAATCATTTTATTCCTATCACATAGACATATTAAAAGATTCTTTTTAAGAAAAGTGTTTTGTTTCTTCTTACATGTGTAAATTTCAAGTGTTCAGATGTTAGATGTATGAAGTTTGATACTTGAGAATGGTCTGAATCAGGAAGTGAATGTCAGCTATTCATTGAGTAGTTGTTTGCATAGTTCAAAAGATTCAGGAATGAGTTACAAAACAAGGGCTAAAGGGGCCTGTGAAACTGCTAGATGTCCAGTCTCCAACCTTCAGAAGGTAGTCAGTGTAAACATCCATCTTGGCAGGTACTTTATTTTCCCCCTTTCTCTTAAAAATGTATCTGAATTTTACTTGAAGTGAGCTTACTGGGGCCTGTGACCACTCCTGAATTTCAACTTGTCAAGACTCCTTTATCAAGTTCACTGTCACAGAGATTGTACAACCTCTCCAAGAGCACTCCCAGGTATGCAGAAGTGTGTGTGTGTGTGTGTGTGTGTGTGTGTGTGTGTGTGTATACATGTACCCTCATGTATGAGCTACAGCAGCATACTCTGTAGGAGTCAGCTCTCTCCTACTGTGTGATTCCTAGGAATTGAGCAGGCAGTCTCAACAGCCCTAGAATTCAGGAGACTGATACAGGAGATTTGCCATGAGTCCAAGGCCAGCCAGGGCTATATAGTAAGGCCTTATTTAAAATGGATGGATGGATGGATGGATGGATGGATGGATGGATGGATGGATGGATGGATGGATATAGTAAGGCCTTATCTAAAATAGATAGAAACAGACAGACAAAAAGAATAATTGAACTAGAAGTAACCAGATGTTAAAGGAAACTTCCTGTAGAGACTGAATGAAGCTCTCCACTGTGAGCCATCATATTGGGTGATCAATAGCACCTTTAAATAGCTCTTAGAAGTTTTCTGTAACATTATAATTATTCAATATTTTTTTGTAGAATACTTTTTTTTAAAAATGTGTATTTGTGTGCGTGATATATGTGTGGGTATGTGTACCATGGCACCCATGTGGAGGGCAACTCTGTGGAGCTGGTTTTTCCCTTGCGCCTTTATCTGGGCTCCAGGGATCTAGCTGAAGTCTCCATGTTTATATAGAACGTCTTTCCTCATGGCACCATCTCACTGGCCCTGTAGAATACTTCTGGTTCATTCTCTCTAATTTGTTGTTTTGTTTTGTTTTTAGATTTGGGAACAAAAGCAAGTCTGCCACCAACTTAGGTCAACAAGGCAAATTTTTCCCTGCTCCGTACCTCAAGTAAAGCCATTTCTGCCTGGTGTCCCAGCATTTACTGACCACAGGACACATGTGTTTATTCCGCAGCCTCCTTTTTATTAGTATTTTAGCCTTTTTTAGGCTTTAAATAAAGTTTAATGTGCATGAGTTTCTTATTATATAGCTCCTGTTCCTCTGGTGACTCAGCAGCACCTGTACTAGTTGTTGGGAGCTTTCAAATAGGAGATCTTTACCGGGCTGGAAGGGTAATGGGTATTGCTTTTGACTCTGGCGGGGGTGGGGAGTAACCCTTTGGCTTAAAGCCAAAATACTGCTCATAAAATGACTTTCCTTTAGTGTCACTTAGACAATGACAGAAATCCTACCTCGTGGGTAAAACTGAGTTGTCTCAGGACAAGAAGTTGCAGAACAGGACAAAGAGCTGGACTGAAGCTGCAGGAAGGCCCCCCTCAGAGCCCAGTCCCTGTGCTCCTTTAGCAACTGAGCAGTGGCATGGAGCCCTCAATGGGGTTGATAGGCACCGACTTGAGTATGCTCACTCCATTTGGGTTCTTAGGTCTGTGTCGTAGACAGTGCGCAGTGTAATCTGCAGTCCTGCATCTCGTAGTCTCTAGTCAGCTTCTCACTGGACTTTTGGAGTTGCTTGGAGTCAGAGCTAGATTGATCTAAAGCTAAATGCATTTTGGTGACTGACCCTCTTGTTTTATTTTAAAAGTCGGTGTGTAGTAAGCTAACAATTCAGAAGACTGTCAACATTTTCATATGACAAAGAAGCTAGTTGCTTCTGTCTTTGCACTTTGGGAGGTGCGCTTCTCCCGGGAAGCAGACACATGTATGTGAATGTTGGCTTTTTGATTAGCATTTTTCCAGTGTCTAAATGGCTTCCTTCTCTGGGATGTTTTCTGACTCAATACTAACTCTTATCTGTAAGACATATATTTGGAATATGATGTGAAAAAAATAAATAGTTTTGCGAAATGAATGTGATGTTGGTTTTCTTGTGCAGGATGGTAAAGTAACCTTCAGCACCTTTCAGAAAATGTCTTCCCTTAAAGTGTTTTGAGTTTGTTCATCTCTATTTCCCACCTGAACCTTATGTCTGCCTGTATGTAGGTCTTTGTTTCTCCTTTTTTTTTTTTTTATTAAGTCTGTTTTTCTAAACTGAAGTCCTAGATTTGTTATCTTCTTGTTTGAAGAAAGCATTTTAGACAAAAAAATAAATAAATAAACTTTTAAAACTAGTCTTTAGGGATCAGAATGGTGCAGATTTAGAGAAAAAAATTACGGCTGGCTGGCTGCCTGGAGCCTGCTTCCCTGCTGGAAGTGACTCTGGAGTGAGCTGGGCTGATTAACTGAGGGCACCTGCTCCTAGAACTCTGAAGCTCTGAACAGAATGTATCCAAGATTGAACGCAAACAGTCCAGGCTTAATATGTAACAGTGGAGAGAGGAGGCAACCTACTGGCTTTTTTCCCAGGAGGGGGCAGCTCTCACAGCAGGGCCCATCTGCCTCAGCAAATTGACAGAAGATGGGTCCCATCTCCCAGACTCCCTCCTCACATGTGCCTGCTAGGCTTTTTTTTTTTAAACTTTGTCCTAGATGGTACCTCTTTTCTTCTGTCTTTGCACGTTTGCTCTTCTGTAGCATCCCTCCAAGGCACACTTGAAGTCACTAATGTAGAAGAAGCAATGGATTGTGTACTGAAGGCAAGACCACCCTATGCAGGAATTGATGGCCCGTTAATGAAAAAGAAAATGGTTTTGTGTGTCAATTGTTGGCAGCCAGTTGCTCAGGTTTTGAGCTAAGCCAGAGGACCTTGGCCATGAAAATAATTTTGATTTCTAGCAAAGGGAGTGTACCTACTTTCAGCTTCAGCACTGCCTCACGTCTAACAGGTCGACTAGTAAGGGCCTTTTTAATGAAAGGATCCAGTGCTTTGAAGGGGCTGGACCCTTCCTTTTGTGTCTAACCCTTTCTCATGCTGCCTCTTTGTCCGTCTTGTTTTAGACCATGTCTCACTGTGGCCCAGGCTGGCCTAGAGTTACTTCAACTTTGATGCTAAAACTGTGAATTGTTGTTTGTGTTTATTTTGGAGGCAGTGTGGCACTCTATATCCCTTGGGCTTGCTGTGTAGACCAGGCTGCTCTAGCATTCCCGCTCCTCTAACTATAGACACGCTACCATACCACAGCTAACGGAACCTTTAAATCTTAGAGCTCACTTTATGCACAACTCCTGGTTTGACTGATAGCAACAATTTGTGTTCATTGCTGGGTGTTTAACCATGTCTTCTTAAAATGAATTTGTATCTGGGCTTGGTGGTGGCACACACCTTTAATCCCAGCACTCGGAAGCAGAGGCAGGTAGGCCAACCTGATCTGTAGAGAGACTGTCTCAACAAGCAGTAAGGTTGAATTTGTGTTGGGTGTGGTGACTTACATCTTTAATTCCGGTAGACAAGAGGCAGAGGCAGGTAGGTCTCTGATTTCCAGGCCAGCCAGAGTTGCATAGTAAGCCTGCCTGAAAAAAGTAAAGGGTGAATTTACCATCTCTATGAACAGAAAGCACTGGGTTTTCTTACCATTAGGGTGGGTAACTGATTTGCTGGAGAAGAAAGTCATTTTTGGCAGCAAACTAAAAATGTGCCAATGCAAAGAAAGGGTTCTTAATTTCTTCATGCCAAAATTATTAGGCAGCCCCAAATGACAGGCAGGAGCATAACGACTTGCTCTTTTTCTTTCTCCTCCTCTATCTCCTTTTTTTGGGTGGGGTATGGGGAGGCAGGGTCTCTATGTAGTTCTAGCTGGCTTGGAACTCAGAGATCTTGCTCTCAAGTGCTGGCATAGCCGTGTGCTGTGTGTCTTGTGCTATTAAAGGAAGCACTTTATGGCTTCTCTTTGTTGTGTTAGTATTGTACTCTTGAGTCTTGAGGTCATTATTCAGTAAAGTAAGAGTTGAACACAAGCACTGTGATACCATGATGGATCAGTCTGATCACTGAGTGGTTAACAGGCAGATAGTGTATATGATGTGCCTAGGTGCGCAGAGAGCAGTTCATGTTCCAGGGAGGACAGCAGCATTGGCATGAAGAAGCCATCATGCTTACTCACAATAGACACAGCTTAAAACCTGTTTTAAGTTGTTTATTTGTGGCATTTTCCATTTGATATTTTTGGGTCATGGATGACTAGAGAATTGAAACTGCACAAAGTGAAGCCACAAATGCGAGTAGCTCTTGTACCCATGCCTATGTGCATAGCTTCATACATTATTCTACATATACAATGTGCCCCGTGTGGGCTGTTGTACCCATGCATATGTGCATAGCCTCATACATTATTCTACATATACAATGTGTCCTGTTGTACCCATGCATATGTGTGTGGCTGCATACATTATTTTACATATACAATGTGCCCAGTGTGGGCTCTTGTACCCATGCATATGTGTGTGGCTGCATACATTATTCTACACATACAGTGTCCGTTTGGGGTGTATTGTTCTGTTTGGAAAACAGTGGTGTTCTTAATGGTGCATTATTTTTTCTAGGGCTTTCAACACGAATGGGAAAGAGCTATTGTGGAAGTCCAGGTTTGAGAAGTGAATGTGATCACAGTCAGCTCAACTCACACAGTAGGTTCTCAACCAATGAACTTTAATATGGTCTTGATGATGACTCAGCTTTAGCCATTGTTAGGATTCAGAGAAAACTTAAGCCTGTGGAGCTGGGCCTATTAGCATTATGCTTTTAGTGTACACAGAGTTTGGAGAATGACCACTTAACCTAAGAACTTGGTAAAGTTTTTAAATATGCTTCCTGTAACTGGTATGTTTTGTAAACAATGGAAGATGCCAGGCCAGGAGCTCCCTGGCTTATGTAACTCAGACCTTGATTCTCAGAGCTGTATTTGTTGATGGTTTCTATTCAAGAAGTCGGATAGAAGACAGCCAAAGTCACCAGTAATAACCTTGTAGTGTGTAAGAGCTTTGTCCTCTGGTCATGTAGGATGGGAAAAAAGGCCACTTTGGGGACTCATGGTTGGAAGTGGGGACTTGTTTGGGTTTTGTTTATTTTTGATTTTGAGTTAGTAGCTCGCATACCTCATGCTGGTCTCAAAACTTGCACTGTAGCTGAGGATGACCTTGAACTTGGAATCATCCTGCCTCTGTGTCCAGAAGGCTGGGATTACAGCTGTGTACCACCACACCAGTTTATATGGAATGAGGGCTCAAGCCTGGGGTTTCCTGTGTGTACAAGCTAGGCAGTCACTCTGTCAACTGAACCAAATCCCTAGCCCTCATTTTGTTTTTATCCTGCACTGCTCTCCCCCACACAGTTGGCCATCCTGACTCAGATACAAGTGGACATGTAGGCTTCGGGTGAGGCACTTGCTGGTTATTCCTGCTCATCTTCCTGCTGAAATTAAGGACAGAGTCTCCTTAAGATCTCTAGGACTTACGAAGTACTTTCTTTAAGTTTTTTTGCATTGTGTTTTGAATGTTGACCTGTATGCATATATATGCACTAAGTGCATGCAGCTGCCCGCTGAGGCCAGGAGAGGATATCAGATCCCCTGCAAATGGGGCTGCAGATGATTGTGGGAACTGGGAATGAAACCTTGGTCTCTGCAATAGCAGCAAGCACTTTTAACTGCTGAGCCCTCTCCAAGACTCTAGGAAACTTAGTATAGTGATTTACCCCATTTGTGTCCTGTGACTTGACCTCAGCATGCTGTGTGAGGGCAGAAGGTATGGGTTCTGTGTCTCAGTTGGTAAGTTCAGTGAGATGATTTGACCCAAATGCCTACAAACTATAGTTTACCTGGGAATTCCATCTCTTAGTCTCATGTCAGCAATTGTGGATGCCATTGCACACTTCTTATTAACAGAGTCTTGCTAATGGTATTTAATACCTGATAGTGTAAGTTGCCTGTACTTAGGTCCAGTATTATTTGTATCTTCAAATGGTCAAATAGTAAATGAGCAAAGGGCTTGGTGGCATAAGTTTAGGATTCTAGCAATGTAGGAACCTTGGCTATTTCACGGCTTGACTGAGATTGTGAGTTCTGGGTCAACCAGCCCAGGTAACTTAGTGAGACCATGTCTCAAAATTTAAAATTAAGGAACAGGACTGGGGTATATAACTCAGTGAAAGAGTGCTTGACTAGCATGTGTGAGACCTCAGTGGTTCAAACCTCAGAACTGCCCGAAACAAACTACAAAAAAACAAAACAAGAACAAACAAACAAAACTGGCTGCTCTTCCAGAGGATCCATTCCAAGGATCTACACAATGGCTTAAAACTGTAACTTCAGTTTCTGGGGTCTCCAAGGGCAACAGGAACATGTAGTACACAGACATACTTGCAAATAAAGCACCCATGCACATTAAATAGACAAAAAGCTGTAGTGAGAAGTGGCCAGCGATCATTTATATTTCAGAATTTTCCTTTCTTAGGATTGTAAGAACTAGGTCTCATTCCTGAGCCAAAGAGATGCTTTGTAAGTCACACCCAATCTAGCTAGAGTCAAGACACTGCTAACTGTATGTGGATATAGTTCAGCATTCTCAAGGGGTGAGCTCATACTGTAGGGACAGAGGATGGGGACAGATTTCGTACTGGTTGGGGTATTGCTCGGCAGAGTGGAGGACTTGAACTTGGTAGTCCTGGGCTGTTTTCTGTCTAGGAGAATGAACAGGTATGCGCACGTGAGGTTGGTCCTGGTGCTGGTCTGTTCTCAGGCCACCCGTGCGTGGCCTCTGTGCTATGAAGCTGAAAGCCAAAGCCAGACAAGTGTGAGCCACGCTGTCAGCCAGCGGATTAGCTCTTTGGCATTCCCTCTGAGTGGCATTAGCTCGCACTCCGACTCATGTTTACCATCTGGCTTTGAGTAAGACATCTTGGAGTGCTCTCTCCAGCAGCCTGTGCTGTGCCAGGGCTTTCTGAGGGTTGCTCAGCTTTCCCCCTCATCAACCCTGGGGCCTGGTGCTCTCCACAAAGTCCTCAGTCTGTTGTGTCCACATGTGTGAATGCCTGGCATCAGAAGAATTCATTAGACCTTAGAGATGGGGAAATGAGCTTCAAGCATAAGCAGTCAGTGTGCTTAATGGTCCAAGGTCTTCCTGTTGTCAAAACTAACAAGTGGCTTTGTCCTCAGGTGGGTCATTCCTACACAGAGGACGCACTCTGCCTGTGAGACAGTATGCTAGGAGATGCAAAGGGGCTGGGATTTCTCTCCCCCTTTGTAATGCAAAGCCTGGGGGTGAAGATGCTTAAAGGGAGCACCTCCTTTCCTCCCAGGGAGCTGGCTGCTCTCCCTCCTGGGCTAATGTGCACTGACTAGGGCTAAATGCCTGATGCTGCTGGATGGCATCCAGCTCCTCAGCAAAGCAGCCACACTGGAGATACAGCTGCTGGCATTAAAGGGCTAAGTCCTCTCCAGCTGCTCTGCTTTAACGGAACCTCCCGCGGTCAGGCAGCTTAAGGGAGCTGTCTTAGCTGGGTTAGAGGAAATGACTAATCTCTACATCTTCTCATAATACTGCTTGGAGGCTCTGGGGAAGATAACCTGGTGGGGTGGGAAGTGGCTGGATAATGGTGTCAGAGTGCTTGGCTATTATCGTCTCAAAATCACAGTCCTGGAAGTGCCAGAGCTGAGCCGTGCCATGCAGTAGTGAACCTCCTGAGATCTTTGGCCACAGCAGCTTCAGTCCCCGTACCTGCACCACATCCCAGCTCCCAGAAAACCTAAAGCACTCTGGCCCAGGCACAAATGGCTCTGTGGAGGATAAAGGTAGGAAGAGGCCCTGGCACGTACCAAAGAGTGAAAACTGGGGGAGATGAGGGAGGTCACGCAGATGTGTCTAGAACTTGAATGGGACAATTGAGATGGTGGAGCTGGCACAAATCCTGCCAGCTGGACATTGCCTGCTATGCTTTGGGCAGCGTGTTGGCTATGGAGAACTCCAGTGAGCTCTAGCACTGACAGAAGTGTGACACGGCAGGGACAGAGTGACTACAGTGAAGCCAGCATGCTCAAGAGCATGTCACGTGTGCAAGGCTCACTGGTGTCTGATTTGAACAGGGATGGCAAATCGAGCCTGTTGGCAAGAAGCCAAGCTTGAGAGCATTCACCATCTTCACATTTCAGACAAGGAGCGGCTGTGGTGATGAGAGAGGGCATCCTACAGCTCACCAGCTGCAGAGCGCCATGTCTCTAGCTGAGGTGCGGAGCTCTAGAGGAAAGGACCTGGAGACTGCTCTGCAGTGAGCTCCCCATGTAAGATGGGGGTCCCTCAAACCTTGCTTTTCTGTCCTCACCCTCCTCCCCAGACCTAGGGATCAAGATCTCTCTTCCCTCATCCCCAAAACTGCACACAGCTGCCTACAGAGCAAGACAGGAGTTAGGAGGGTGGGTGGCTGATGGGCTACCACTAAGCTTGCTCCAACCCAGCCTTGAACAGATCTACAGCTCTACTGCCATGGGCCATCGGGTTGAAGAGAGGACGTGGAGGACATGGCTGGAGCTTCCCTCTCTTGCTGTCCTCTGTCTTTCCCCACCCCAGACTTCAGGTCCTGTCTACCGCAGAGGCAATGGCGTGGCTGTCTGCTCAGAGTTCCAGGTGTGAAAGGCGCCCTCTCTGTCCTTGTCTGTTTACTTGGATGCCCCCTTCCACTGTGGATGTCAGACAATAAAGTGCTAATTCTGCTATAAAAAAGAATTATGGGTCTGGCTTGCAGTGGTTTATCTTGCCTCTATAAAAAGGATTCCAAGGCATGGCCTGGATAACTTGAAAACTGTCCGTTTAGTTAGGGTTTCTATTGCTATGACCACGGCAATTCCTATAAAGGAACACATTACAGTTTCATAGGTTCAGCCCATTATCATGGTAGAAATGGTGGCATGTGGGTAGATGTAGTACTGGAGAAATAACAGAGTTCTACATCTTGCAGGCAACAGGAAGTAATCTGTCTCCCTAGGGGTAGCTTGAACATAGAAGACCTCAAAGCCTACTCCCATAGTGACACATTTCCTCCAACAAGACCACACCTCCTAATAGTGCCATTCATTTTGGGAGCCATTTTCTTTCAAACCACCACACTGGCATAGCAATAGATGGGCGGGCAGTGGGAGGTGGCCATCCCACTCAGAGGAAGACTTGAGGCCTGTCAGGATGCTTCCCACTTGGCCTTTTATTCCTATTAAATCCTGATTTAAAGAACCAAGATTTGAAGGAGAAACGATCATTTCATTGATTATAAAATGTGCTTCAAAAATAAACTGTTAAGGGGGCTGGAGAGATGGCTCAGTGGTTAAGAGCACTGCTTGCTCTTCTAAAGGTCCTGAGTTCAATTTCCGGCAACCACATAGTGGCTCAAAACCATGTGTAGTGAGATCAGGTGCTGTCTTCTGGCTCCAGGCATACATGCAGACAGAATACTGGGAATACTGTATACATAATAAAATAAATCTTAAAAAAAAAATAAACTGTTAATACCTTGGGAGACTCGAGGCATCTTAGGATCAATGGACTTTTTTTTTTTTAAAGATTTATTTATTATGTATTCAGTGTTTTGCCTAAATATCTACCTGCAGGCCAGAAGAGGACACCAAATCTCATTACAGATGATTGGAATTACCATGTGGGTGTTGGGAATTGAACTCAGGACCTTTGGAAGAGCAGTCAGTGCTCTTAACTGCTGAGCCATCTCTCCAGCCCCAAATCAATAGACTTTTACAGTGAATACTTTGTGTTTTCTTGTTGGCTCATAAAATAATGACATATATTCCTATATCCCATGTTAGTTTGATTAGAAGTATAAGCTGTTTTGTTAGTTGGTTTGAATGAGATGCCCCACATAGGGTTGTGTGTTTGAATGCTTGGTCCCAGGTGGTGGGACTGTTTGGTGACCATGGCCTTGTTGGAGGAGATGTGCTTGAGGGGGGTGTGCTTTAGAAGACTTTAGAAGCCTATGCCATCCCAGTAGCTCCGTCTCCCTCTGCCTCCTGTTCATGTCTCATCATGGCAGCTCTCAGCTCCCATTCCAGCACTGTGACTGTCTGCCTGCTGCCATGCTCCCCACCATGATGTTCATGGACTGTGAACCCACAAATAAAATGTTTTATAAGTTGTTGGTGTCCCTTCACAGAAGTGAAGCAACAGAAGTGTGACTAAGACACACTAAGCTAGTGAATGCTAAGGGTGGAGACGTGGAGATTGAACCTTGGGGCTTAATCCTTAGCACCAACTAACAAGCAAACCCCAGGCCATCTCTTGTCTGAGCACAGCTGCTCCAGGGAAAGTGGAAACACTAAGATTCTCCACACAACAGTAGACAGGCAACTGTAACTCAAGTCCAAAAATGTATGCCAGATATTATCCCCAGAGCAAAGACTCAAGTAGGGAGAAACACTGTTGGACTGAGGTCGGTGACGTTAACAGATTATAGTCGTAAAATGAGCAGGGCATGAGTGTCTCTTAAGATCCTTGTTTAGTTTGCTCATCGAGTCCAGATACCCAAGGAAGGTCTGTCTTCCCCCAAGCAGACTGTGATGACTCGATGCCTGTAATGTCATCACTTTAGAGGCTGAGGCAGGAGGATTTTTACAGGTTTGAGAACTGCCTGGGCCACATAGTTACATGCTGCCACTAAATGAGACCAAGAAAGAAAGACCAAGGGAAAGTTGTGACTTGGGAAACCAATGGGGGAGGGGGATGAAGCCTCCAGCATGGGACAAGACACTAAAGTCAGGGAAACTTGCCCTGAAATTGGTAGACTAAAAATATAATTTTGTTTTAAAAGGCCTTCCTGTGACAGTTACTCAGATAATCTTGAAGAAAGGTGTTGAGGGCCAGGGCATTGGGATGGAGTGTGTGGGAGCAGAGGAGGAGAGCCGGAAGCTGACGGTCTCTGCAGTCACCTCGGGGAGAAATTGGGAGGCTGGCTCAGTTTCCAGCTGGAGAAACGTTCAGCCTGTGGCTCTCATTGCCCTGGTCGGAGTTCTGGCCCATCTGCAGGTTGGAGTGGGAGTCAGGGTCCCTGCGTGACTCTGAACTTCTCCCTCCCTGAGAGTCACCGCATCTTCATCTGCCCTAATCAGAGCTCTGAGATCCCATTGTTCGTTTCTGTCTTTTTTTCTGTCCACTGCAGTCTAGTAATTAGTGCCATCAGACTCCTGTAAACCCTTCACTAACAGTGCCTGGCCTCCTCAGCTTTGCTGAACGTGACTGTGCCTTGTGTGGCTCTCCCTGAGAAGTGATTGCAGATCCTGGCAAAGCCGACCCCCTGCCACAGCTGCCCAGAGTGGCCACAGCGTGGCTAGAAGCTTGCCTTGATTAGCTCTTAACTTCCTCCCTGCCTTTCTTTGACACCGCTGCAGCCCAGCCCGATGCCTTTTCCGTCTCCCATCAGGAGTTCAAGGTCACTGGCAAGCACATTGGTCAACTTGTAGTCATTTGATGGCAAGGATATTGCTCCGTGCTGTACCTCAAACCTCGGATCTGGAACTGGTTCTCTGTCTGTTTCTCCTCTCGTCACTGCTCCTTTATTCCTAACTATCCAATTCTGTGCAGTTTGTTGTATTGAAAATGTTGGGAAAAGCCCAGTGTAAGTGCAATGAAAAGACCAAGAAGAAACATTCACATACTGTGAACAAAGATTGCATTCCTAAACAGAAAACACCCCCAGACAGCGCTCTTAAAGTCACCACCAAAAGGAAGTGAAGCAAGGGGCAGTGTCCTAGATGATGAACTACCAACTGACCCTTCAGCAGGAAGAGGCTGGGCTTCTTCACGTCCCTTCTTATAACCCCTGAAAACAGTCAGGTCATACAACAGGACAGTGGATGAATTAGACCTGCTGAGGGTTGCCCATCACTTTGGGTGTATGTGGGCTTTTGTTGCTCTCTGTTGGAGACAGAGAGTCTCTGTTGTCCAGGCAGATCTCCAGCTCCAGACTCAGATTCTCCTGCCTCAGCCTCTAGAGTGGCTAGGAGTTCTTATGGCTTATACTGTCGCCTGTGGGGTCTTCCTCCAGACATCATGGAGAGATAGTCCTTCCATTCACCGTTAGCCAGTGTTGAGTCAGCTGACTGACCTGAGTTGTTCAGTTGTTCGCTAACACCAACAGCCCTGCCCTTGGCTCCTGGGAGAGGGTCCTGTGAGAACATGGACTAGAAAGGGCTTTGTGGAAATGGTTTTATGAATTACTCTTCAGATCTCTCCAGACTTCCCACCTAGCAGAGTTATAAACCCAGGAGACCAAGACCATTTTAAGGAGTGGGAATTAGCTGGGGTGAGGGGCTGTCTGTGAAGGAAGAAGCAGCCACATCCAAAAGGGCTGTGTTTAGTTGTCCCGGGTGATACAGGGCAGAGCGCCCTGGAGTGAAGGGCTTGAGTTTCTTCTGAGGCCCCAAGCTGACTTTAACTGTAGTTGATGTGGGTCCAGAGGTTGGGTGTATCTGCAGCCAACTGTAGGCTATCCTGGAAACTGGCTCAGGCTCCCACAGGCTGTAAGGAACTATGTAAGCCAGCTTGGGAAAGCCTGTAGGTGCAGAGGTCTGGAGTCTTTGGTGGGAAATGCTCCTATGCTTTCAGAGCCCCCGAGTCTAGATGTCCCCTCTAAGCACTCTGGAGTCTGTTCTGGGCCTTGCTGGTTCACATGTAAGCCTGGGGTTCTGTAGGGCATGCATATGTGAGGCTGGGCTGACTTGGCACCCATGGTGTAGCCCGCCCTCCTCCCCTGTGTGTTCAGTGCTTCCCATTTTACCTCCCGTTCCTCCAGGTCACCAAGTCCAGGAGCAATGTGTCCTGCTCTCTTTTATGAGAGTGCGTGTGTAGCTGAGACATGGTTAGAATAGCTCCGGCAGGCCTGGAGCTCATGAATATCCTCCTGCCTCAGTCTCTGGAGTACAGGGACTACAGGTATGTACCACATCTGACTCCTGTTGTTTCTGCTGCAGGAAGTTCCAAATCCTCACCTTTTCATTTAACCACAATCCCACCCAGCATCCTTCAGTCTCAAAGCTCCCCCGAGCCTGCCTTCCCAGCTATGATCACCCCAATGTCCACTTTTCTGCTCTGAGTCCATTATCATTTTATTTCTCTTGTTGTGACTTTTTGCCTTTCCTTTGGAGTCCACTTCACTTCCAGAAACACACGCACACGCCCCTCCACGGCTCGGCTAAGCCCAGGGTATGGAAAGGAGGCAAGACCTTCTTTGTCACAGCCCTGGCTTTGCCGGGAACCACACAGGAAGCAGCCTTGCTCACGTGGGTGAAATGGCACCTGACTGTTGGATGTGGTAAGAACAGGTCTCAGATAGCCATCCTCGTGGCCTCTCTACTGCTGAGTTGTCCAGATGAGGAAATGAGTCCACATGCCAGAGCCTGAGAGCTTACATTCCCTTGGGAGGTTAAGGCAGTGCCTTCATTTCAAGTTTGAGGTCCCTCGGGTTACAGAGTAAGACCCTGCCTCAAACCTTCTAACCTTCCTGTCCCCACCTCCTGAGTGCTAGGATAAGATGTCTGCCACCACGCAGCGTTTATCTGGTGCTGGAGGTCAAACCCAGGGCCTTGTGCATGCTAGGCCAGCATTGGGCCAGCTGAACTACCTTCTAGCCCTGTCTTGTTTTCAGCCTCGGCACAAAGTGGCTCTCTTGGAATGCGAGTCTCTGGTTTGGTCCCCATCTTTCCTTAGACCTGGGGACCAAAAGTGTCCCCAGCCTGGCCCCCTCTGGGCTTTTCTGGTTGCACAGTATGGTGTCAGATGAAGCCTGTCCTCTTTATACCTGGAGGTGGCAAGCTAAAGACCAACAGTTGTGGTAGGGGTGGCAGTGGGAGTGGGAGTGGGGGTGGGGGAGGCAGGGGGCTTCCTGCCAGCCAATCGGAAACATCTGCCTAGGCTCTGGGCTCAGATCATCTGCCCCTGCTAAGACAATCATCAACATAAAAGGCTAATTGTATTAATCACCAAGGCACCCATCCTGAGTCCCCCTCCCCTTGGAGAGAGTTATGAATTGCACTGCAGATGGCTCCCCTGATTGAAAGCGGTACTCAGTGGGAAGAAGGGCCAGATCAGATTACACACCATTAATTAAAAACTTCCCCTGACAAACGAGGGCCTGCCTGGTGGGTCTCTGTCCTCCCCAGACCCCTTGTCCCCAACCAGCCCCAGGGACTGTGTCGGTGATGCCTGGGTCTCCAACTGGAACCGCTGAGATCTGGAGTGCCCAAGGCCAACTCGTCCCTCGTCCCTCGTCTAAACAGATGGCCTGGTGTCCTAGAAAAGCCTCTGGAGGAAAGGCTAACCTTTGCTTACTTATTCTGTCCGACCTTCAAGCTCTTCGACTTTAACCTAATTACTGACTCCTCCTTTCTCGGGAAGGCCATCTCTAGTCCTTCTCTACAGAAGGGCTGCTAAAGGATTATCAGTGAAAATGGTTCCCAGCTTCCGGCAGGCCACCCCCTTGCTCTTTTGGGTTCCTAAATTCGGTAATCTCTTCAACCACCACGGCCAGCAAAGGAACGATCTGAGGGAGGCGAGAAGGCAGTTCGGGTAAACAGACAAAGTAGCCAGTGTTGGTTCAAACTTTGGGAGTCTGATGCCAAGTATTTTATTTTTGGCATATTTTAAGCACAGCACAATTTGGTGAAATTTTTCCTGGTGATAATTAGCTCAATCTTGCATGCACAATAAAGCTTAAGACATGACTACATTGAAATTCTTTGTAAAGTACATGTGACACTTTCCATAAAGATGGGTTCTATAGAGTGACAAATTCACAATAAGGGTCTTGGGGGTGGGGAACGGATCTGGTGTGGTCTCACAGGCTACACAGACAGTGCAATGGTAACCAGGTTATTAACCACTTCCACGCCCAGCCTTCTGGGCAGATAACAGGTTCTGCATCCTTCCCCTTGAAGGAACAAGCCTGTGTGTTTAACACTCCTGGTTCCCCCAGTGCATATCTGTGAGCTCCAGGACCTCTGTGCCTCCCACACCTAAATGCTGGGATTGCCACCGCCGCTCCAGCGTGGTAGGTGGAGACACTAACTCTGACTTCCACCCTCTTCCCAGCCCCTGCGTGGAAGCACGGGCTTCTTGGCTGCTGTCATTTTGGCCCATTTGGAGCTCCACGTTCTGAATTTTCCTCTTCTTGATCAATTACTGCCTCCTCTCCCTCCCCAGCCGCCCGGCCTCCGTCATTCATTCATCAAACTTTTATTGAGCACCCAGTGTGTGCTTGGCTCTGGGGCACAGAGATAATTTGTCAAGAGGCTTAAAAGCCTACTGCAGGAGTTCCCTGCCACAACCTCTCTGAGCCCCTGCCTCTTTCCCTCCAGTGGCTGCAGCTCCTCTGAGACCCCAGAGAGCTCTATTTTAGAAAATTCTAAGCTGAGAGCTGGAGACCTTAGGGATCTTTGCAATAAAGTCAAGTGACCTTTGGCAAGTCAGTCATGTCCTCTGTTCACACGCTTGTACACAGATGAACACAGACACAACCACACACATACATGTGTCCCTATTTATAAAAGGGCATAAGACTCCCTGGGGCTTCGAGATTAGGAAGATGGCTGAGGAGGATCAGCTTGGAGAGGTGGATAGTTCTCGGTACCAATGCTACCGCAGCATGCAGAAGACCATGGATGCAGGTGCTGGGTCACGGGCCACCGCTGCAGTAGTTCCAGATCCACCCATTGCCCTGCCCTTGCAATGTTTCGGCAGCCCCTCCCTCCTGCAGCCCAGCTGAAGACAAGTGCTTATCAATTATCTCGCTTTCTTTTCTTTTTTTCTTCCTTTTTTTTTTTTTATAATGGATTTGGCTGCTGCATCTCAGGGTACCATGGTGATGGGTGCCATAGAGATGAGAACTGACTTGAATTGGCTTATCTCTTCATGCCAGGGTCCCTTCCTAGCCCCACCCCCACAAAGCTCCCAGGTCAGAAGACCTCAGAGAGAAGGCGGGCAGGGAGCTGCGGAGCAACCCAGTGAAGAGAGCAGAAGCTGCTTTCTCTCCCTCTCCATCATCCCTCCTTCCCATTACCAACAGCAATTGTATTCAAACCCAATAATTACAGTAACTGCAACAATAATCATCATTTATTGGAGTTGTTCTACGAGCATTGAACTCCCCAAGCATCTTCTAACTCGCTGTTGCCACAGCGCTCTCTGCAGGAGGCGTGTGCCCATTTTACAGTGGATAAGCTGAAATTCAGACAAGACCCCCACCACCACACGACCGAGCTCTTATTAGAGGCAGAGAAGATGCAGAGCAGCCTTTAACATCTACCAAAATCAATTCAACTCCCAGGCTCTTTCTGAGGTGCCAAACCTCTAATCTCGATTTTCTGGGTCATTCTGTGGTCTCATTTAAGAGGACTTATTTAAGAGCTTCTTTGGGTCCTATGATGCTGAGAACCAGACTGGAGAGGCTCTGGCCCGGGATGTAGACTTTAGTACAGGAGTAGAGGTTTTCCTGTGTCTACACTGAGGGGCCCCAGGGGAAGACCATCTGATCCAGAGCGCCTTAATGCTGTTCCTTGCTAACCTAGGAGAAGGCTCCTCTGTGTCAGCTGGTTCCACGGTGCGGGGTGCGGACCTTCCCGAGCATTTGGGAAGGAGGAATGAAGCCCTTTTAGGAAAGCGATTTCTGTCCTCAGGAAACCCCACTCCAATGGATCCCCAAACCACTCTGAGAGCAAAGACACCCTGTGAGAAGGTCAGTGTTCCCCTCCTTTCCCCAGTGGAAAAATTTGGGGCTTCCTAAAGCTCCCTCATCAGAATCCAAGCAGAAAGACTATATGGGTCCCAATTCCCTTTTCTCCAAGATAGGGATCCAGAGGCCCAGGATGCCATGGGGTCCTGCTGCCTCCCTTCACGCTTGTCCTAATGGAACCAGAACCAGGATCACAGGAGGGAGAAGGCGTTACAGGTATGGGGGGGACTGGGGACTAGGGGGGAAGTGGAGGATCTAACGGGAGGAGGGGACCAGCAGGAAGTGTCCAAGAGGGGGTGTCGGGGAAGAGGGTCAACAAAAGTAAAGTATGGATGAAAAGGATACAATGAAACACATTACTTTGTATGTAAAATTATAAACACCAAAAGAAAGAAGGAAATTCAAGAAAGATCTTGGAGAATTGAATTAACTGGATGGATTTATTTCTATATTTTTTCTATTAATGCAGAAGCCAGTCATGGTGGTGTGCCCAAGTCCCAACTATTTCATAGGCCAAAGGGGAAGACTGAATATAAGGTCAGCCTGGGAGAAAGGCAGGGAAGGAAAAGAAGCAACCGTTTTGCCAGGGATAGGATTGGTACCTACTTAGAATAAGTGACCAGTCTCCCGATCCCCCCAACACCAGGGACACCTCAAGCCAGGTCATACAAGGCAAGCCGCCCACCTGCATGCCGCCCTGGAAGCCCGAGGGGCCAGGAGCTGGGCAGTGTCACACGCTCACTTCTGTGTCCTCTGAGTTCGTTTGGGATTCTTTCTTCTGGGGCTCCGCATCTACCACTTCCTCCACCTTGGTGGTGCCCACGAGGATGGCCAGTCGCTGGGCCACAGTCTTGGTGTCAGGGAACAGGATGAAGTTGTAGATCAGCGAAGCCAGGACAGCCCCTGTGAGGGGTCCCACCCAGAAGATCTGAGGAGACAGAAGTAGGTGGGAGCCATCAGTAGCGCAGGGTGACTTGAGAACTATGCGCCCAGGGCTTCCTTCCTCCCCTGAAGGGTGCAGCCAAAGCTAAAGCTGGGGCTCCAGTCCTCTCCCGCTGTTCCTCTTCCTTCTCACCTCTCCTGTTTTAGCCCTGACTATTGCTGTTTCTATCTCTGCTTCTGTGTGGTCTATTTCTGTTTGTCTTTTCTTTATTCAAGTTTGAAAATTGGTCCAGCTGGAGAAAGTGAAGAAGGAAGCAGAACATAAAGCCTGGGCCAAGGCTGCAGCTCCTGCCCTGGCCCACTTCTTGCCAGTCCCTGGATACTGCAGGATATTGGAGCTGAAAGAGCCAGGATGCTCACCTATGCTTTTTAAATGCAGGAAAATTTGTACTCCTGGATGGTCTAAATGCCCTGGTGACGAGAGTGGCTGATTTTCTCCGTGTGGATTTCCTAATGGTAAAGCCTACTAGCTCTAGTCCTCTGTACCCCACGCCTAACAGTGGAGGGCTCACCCAGTGGACCGCGAACTTCCCGACAATGACAGCAGGACCAAAGGAGCGAGCTGGGTTCATGGAACAGCCAGTGAAGTAGATCTAGGGAAGACATTCAGGATCAAAGTATGAGGGGGTCTGAGGCAGCCTAGGGGAGGACATCCCCCCCCCCCACCTCGGCTAGCCCTATATTACAGGGCACTCACTACCTCAGGCCACAGACATGAGGAGCTCAGGGAAAGATACTTCCTGGCCTTTGGAGCCCTGGAGTTTCTACAGGGAGGACTCCAGTGTGTGCACATGCAGGGTGTTCCTTTTTTGCTCCTTACCCCAATGAGGTGGCCCAGGGCCACAGAGATCCCAATCATGGCAGCTGGGGAGCCCAAGGTCTGCCGACTGTCCATGGATGCGAAGACACAGAGCACCAGCTGCAGCGTCAGGATCAACTCCACGGCCACCGCCTGGCCGGTTGACGTGCTATTGTGGACCTGGGCAGAGAGGAAAGGAGTGTGCCAGAGTGGATGTGGGCTCCGCCCACGGGACAGTGAGACTCCCTAGGTCTAGTCTTCTCTCAGTCCCAGAACCCAAGGTCTGAGCGGCCAACTCCTATTACTGCCTGATGCCTGTGGAAGGCGCCTCTCCCACTCTGCCATTGAGGGAGGCCTGTGGTTCAGGGGGACAGGGAAGTAAGGGACAAGAAAGTTGAGGACAGATGGAGGAGGCTGTGGGCAGTAGTGGAAGCGATTGCGGGAGGGAAGCAGGGACCTGGGAGATGGCAGAGGGGCGGACACAGCAGAGCACTGCGAGTTACACAGTGCGGGCAGGGTCCCCTCTGTCCCTCAGTCCCAGCCCCACCCCGTGCCGGCCTTTAGATGCCTGGTCCTTCTGACTCCCTCTCCTCCCTGTTCCATTCCTGCCCTGCCTAGATGAATGCCCAAGTCCGTTCCTCTAGAACCCAGAGACCTGCTCGGAGCAGCTGATTAGTGCATGGCTACCTTATCCGACCCCTCCACCCCGCTTTGCTCCTGTCTGGACTCCCACCCTTACCACCCGTCTCTCTCTCCCGTGCCCTATCACCTGCGGCATTCTCTGCACCTACCACGTTGACGCCAAGGGTCTCTCGGACACCTCCTGGAGTTACCCCATAAAGAAGAGCGGCTCCAACGGTGGCCCCTGCCAGCTGGGCGGCAATATAGGCCATAGCCCGAGGCAAGGAGATATGGGACCCTACGAGGTAGGCCAGCGTTACAGCAGGGTTTGCATGGGCCCCGCTGGTCTTCCAGGAGATCTGCACAGCTGTGGCCGTGGCCAGGTTGAAGGTGATGGCGATTTGCAGCACAGAGGGAAGGGCCACAGGCCAGGGCAGGACAGAGCCCACACCAAAGAAGACATACAGCCCCGTGGCCAGGAACTCAGCAAACAGAGCCTTGCTGATGGCTGTCCAGAGTCTGCCAGCCAGTAAGAAAGCCCTACAACACAGCCTTGGCTCCATGCCCTGTCACCCTGTGCTTCAGGCCTGCTGCTCCTGCTCCTCTCTGATTCCCCTGTCTCGTCAGGTCTCTTGTCCCCTGGTCTCCCTTTCTGTAGTGGCCTGCACACTGTTGTTCTCAGGAGCAAGCTGCTCAGGCTGACGGGGAGCCTGCTGAGGGCATTATGCGTGTCTTGGGGTGGGAGGTGCAGAGGGTTGTGCTCACGTGCCTAGCTCCACCTTGGGCTCACCTGATGGGGAGAGCAGGCCAATAAGGGGGTGATACTGGGCATTGAGCTGGAACCTTCCTGGACAGCCAAACACTGTCTTCTCTTAAGAAGTCTAGCCTGAGACCTGGAGATTCAGAATGGATGTCAGGTCCCCAGGGTCAGCTCAGAGACAGCAGGATCACTGAGAACCCGAAGTTCAAGGCCTGCTTCAGGGTTTCCCATGTCTAACCATCTAGTCTCTTCCTCTGAAGAGGTGGGGGTGTATCCTGTGCCCCATAAACCTAGCTATGAAATTAAGGTCTTTCCACCATTCCCACCTAAAGCCTCACTCCCGTGTTACAGATGCGAACAGAGTCAATTTTGCTGAGGATATGTGGTCCTGGGTATGTGGCAGGAGCCATGGAGTTCGGATTCACCACATAGTCCTCAAACTGTGCCAGCTGCCACATGGGGCCCTGACCAGTTCTACTGTCCACCGGGGAGTTTCCTCCAGCCCTTCCCCCTCTTCCTGCCTCTCTGTCTTCTCTTACCCTCCTGTCTGCCTCTCTAGCCCTTGAACCCTGTGATTTATCAGGTCAGATGGTTTTCTACTTTTGCCCCTATGCTGATCCTAAAGTGTCACCAATGTCTAGACAGTATCCCCTCATTCCCCAGCAGCTTCTTTTTTTTTTTTTTTTTTGGTTTTTTGAGACAGGGTTTCTCTGTGGCTTTGGAGCCTGTCCTGGAACTCGCTCTGTAGACCAGGCTGGTCTCGAACTCACAGAGATCCGCCTGCTTCTGCCTCCCGAGTGCTGGGATTAAAGGCGTGCGCCACCATCGCCCGGCAATATTTATCCATTATTTATTTATTATTTATTATGTATACAGTATACATAATTCTACCTGTATACATGCCGAAGGCCAGAAGAGGGCACCAGACCTTATTACAGATGGTTATGAGCCACCATGTGGTTGCTGGGAATTGAACTCAGGACCTTTGGAAGAGCAGGCAATGCTCTTAACCACTGAGCCATTTCTCCAGCCCCCAGCTTCTTTTTTTTTTTCTAGACAGGGTTTCTCCGTAGCTTTTGGTTCCTGTTTTGGAACTAGCTCTTGTAGACCAGGCTGGCCTCGAACTCTCTCCAGCAGCTTCTTTTTTTTTTTTTTTTTAATTTTTTTTATGATTTATTTATCTTTATGTGCATTGGTGTGAAGGCGTCAGATCCCCTGGAACTGGACTTTCAGACAGTTGTGAGCTGCCTTGTAGGTGCTGGGAATTGAACCCCGGTCCTCCGGAAGAGCAGTAAGTGCTCTCAACCTCCAAGCCATTTCTCCAGCCCCCACCCCCAGCAGCTTCTTAAACAAAGGTTTTCCCTCTGTGGAGCTGACCAAGCAATACTCTCACCCTGCCTTGCCCTGGCCCCTGGCTGCACCTGCCACACACAGACGGCTCTGGCTATCCTCAAGCTCCCCAGTCTGTCTCCAAATGCATCCATCCCCTCCTCCCTCTTTTCTTTTCTCCAGTTCACTTTGGTGGTACCTAAGAAGTATCCTTGGCCCTTCTCCCCATAAAGCTATTGAGCCCTGCTGGTTTCGAATCCTGCTTGCATCGGGGCTGTGCCCTCCTCCCGCAGCCCTGCAGCCATCAGCCAGTTGGTGCCCTCACTGTGACACCAACTAGTCAACTCTCCACACTCCAGTCAGAACTGAGCTTCACAAAGGCGGTGATCAGCCGGCTGCGCTCTGCTGAAGTCTCTGCTAGGCCTCCGCCACCCTCTTTGGCCAGCATCCTGGGGTGAGCATTCTGCCCCTCGCTGAGACTCTCCCTCTTCTGGGAGAGCCCTCAAAGCTCTCTTTGCCTGGGTAACTCCTAGCCCATCCCTGAGGCCAGCTTCCAGTGTCACCTGCTTCTGTCCCGGGGAAGGACATCTCTGTGTGTTGTCACAGCACCTAGGCAGTTCACACACAGTCAGGACACTGTTGCTGCAGAGTTGATGTGTCTCCTCAGCAAGTGCTAAGCCCTTAGGAAAGGAATCACATTTAGTTCATCGCTGTACACAGTGTCTTGCATGGAGACTGCCTATACTAGATACTCAGTAACGAGCAGGTGGCTGTCACATTGGCTTCATTCTGGTCTGCTGTTCCTATGGCTGTCCTCCTGCCCGCTCACAGGCACAGGACTGAATTCTCTGACATCTTCAAAGGACCACAGGCTCTGCCACGCCTTCCCCATCTCGGTCCCAGGCAAGCCCTTCCCTGCCCCCTCTGTTCTTCCAGCTGTCCTGGCTTTCCCTTCCTCTCCTCAGAGGAACCTTGGTTTCTCACTGGGCGCAGCATGCTCTTGCCAGTGCCCCGCTGTTAGTCCCCGTCCTCGCCTCCGTCCCCTCTCTGTCTGGTCTGAGCTGCCAGGCCCAGCTGGCAGCACTGGACGCTGTGCAGGCACAGCCGTAATGGCACGTCTCTGCCTCCTCTGTAACTCTCCTGCCCCCTCCCCAGCTTCTTGTTGACACGATGCCTGATCAGGAGGGATAGGGGACGCCAGCTGGGAGTCAGCTCCAGTCTCCTTTAGGCTGGACACCCTTGACCCCAGGGTGAACCTGCTGGGGCCAGGCACCCATGTGCCCCTGGCCTCATTGGAAGCAGAAGCTCTGCTCAGCTAATCCTGTCTCACTGGCCCCAGAAGATTCTCTTTCCCTTTTACGTTTGTTTTTTCAAGACAGGATTTCTCTGCATAACCTTGACTGTCCTGGAACTCGCTCTGTAGACCAGGCTGACCTCGAACTCACAGAGATCTGCTGTCTCTGCCTCCTGAGTGCTGGGATTGGTGCTCTCTCCCATTCTTAAAATTTATTTTCTTTACATTTTTATTTTATTGTGTGTGTATGAGTATATGCACAGATTGTATTCAGAGGACAACTTTCTGGAGCCATTTCTCCCAGGTGGGTCCTAGGGATTGAAGTCATGTCATCAGGTTCGGTAAGGTGTCTCTCCTCACTGAGCCATCCCCCTGCCCATCTTCAAACCTCCCCCCACTGCACAAACTCCTTGTTTCATCTGACTTCCCATAATTTTGGGTCAACTCAACCTGTACCTCCCATCCTACCTAGAAAGCTAAGCCTCCAGCCTTCTTGCCCACTTCCTACCAGCTGAGGGCTCAACCATGGCCCACACCCTACCCAGCTGCCCATGGCTCTAAACAAGAGGTGGCCTTTCTCTTATGCCAGAGATCCTTCCAAAATGCCACAGTGGTCACATCACCCATCAACCCTTCAATGGGTCCCCTTTACCTCAATGACCAACATGCAAGGAGAGATTGCTTCCTCCTGCCCCACTTCCCACCCCCGCCTGTCCTCTTCACCACAGCTGGGCCAAACATTTACAGTGTCCCTTCTGAGCCTTCCACGTTGGCGAGGCATTTCTTCTGTCCCTCCTTCAAGATGGTTTTCAAGTGCAGTTTCCTTGAGAAGCCTTCCTTGGTGTTTGTCCCTAGCAGAATCTAAGTGAGCAACAGAGAGATGTAGGATTGAGCAAATGGGGGAGACTGAGGGGTGCCCTCAGCGTACCCCAAAGGCCTGCTTCCCAGCCCTCTCCTGGGCTGTGCCTGGTAGAAGGATGCCCGTTTACCAGCTGCCACATCTGACCTAGCCTGGTTCTGGATGTGTGCCGACAGCAGTAGTGGCTGTGGGGAGAGTTTTGGTAACACAAGCAGAAGTGTGCTGAATATTGTCACGTGAACTGCGCCCTGATCAGCTGCTTGGCTTCTGTGATGGCACAACCTTGCTTTTAAGTGGGTATTGTTCTTATGAGCCCACGGGTTGGGAGAGGTTTCTGAAGACACCTCAGGAAAGTGCCTCCAGTCAGAGACACTATTGGCTCCCACTCCCTCACCTCTGGGGCACGGCACTGGAGAGTAGACACAGAGAAGGGTTTCCACTGCCGTGGCAGGCCAGGGCCAAGTACCACCTGCAGCCCTGCTCTGCTGGCGGAAGGGAAAAGACACTAAGTGCCCTGACAGCTTCTTTCCCAAGATCATACAGGACAGACCTCCTTGGCTCCCACTCAGCCTGGGACAAGGTCTTTCACCCCCTGCGGGCAGGCAGGCATTGCCCAGTTCCTGGTTTTCCTGCTCCAGCCAGCACCATCCTGGGCCCAAACAGTCCCAGACTCTAGTGCCAATCTGAGCTCACTCATGCTCAGAAGTCTTTTGTCCCAGCCCCACACCTGGCTGCCTGCTGCTTCTCCTAGACATAAGCTCCCACTGAAGCCCACTGAGGCCGGGGGAAGTGGTGTGTGTGTGGGGGGGGAGGGGGCAAGGCCAGCAAGAGAGAACTAAAGCATCATCACAAGGAAGGGGCTCAAGCCAGTATGTGTCACCTCGCTGGCTCTGACCAGACTGACAGGCTGCCAGGTCACTCTTGACGGAGGAGGGGGCTGAGCTGAGGGGAGCTGCAATCAGATCCTCCCCCAAATTCTTCCTCCTGCCCACCCACCTAAACTGCCACCTCCTGCCCACCACCGTCCAGTTTTAGCTCGAATCTTCTTCCATCTATCACAGCACCTTGTCCATCCACTGCTGATGGGAACCGGCAACTTCCGGAGAGATGAATAGACGCAGAGGAAGAGCCTTCAGCTGGAGAGTATGGGCTCTCCGTCCATGCCACCTTCAGGCAGAGAAGTCTGTCCAAGAGCTGACAGGGCATGTGTGTGCTTGGGTGGATCTGCCACAAGTGCACTGCCTGCACACAGTACATGGAGCCTGGCTCTTTGAGCGCACCAGTGACCAGGGTGGGGATGGGGGCGCCATGACTGTGTCTCGCATAGCCATGCTAAGAGAAGAGGAACACACAGGGAAGATATAGCCTCCCCAAGCACAGCTGCAGGTCAGTGCCACAGCTAGGAGCCCCAGAGATGGATAGGATCAGTGTATGTGTGTGTGCGTGGCTCTTTGTCAGTTCATGGATGATCACACACAGGTGCACAGCGCCCCCTGCTGGCAAACCTTCCTGCCCACGGCTCTAACTGGATCAGGCAGAGCAGTAACTCCTCTGCTTCGATGCCCCACCCACGCTGAGAGTCTGTCTCTTGTAGGCCCCTGTTCACCCTGTCACAGGTCCCTTGGGGCCTGTTAGACAGGAGAGTGCAAATCAGAGTTGTCTGAAAGCTGAACTGGTGTTCTGTTGCCCTCTGCACCTCCTCCTGGGTAGTGAGGTACTGGGCTGGCGAGGGGCTACTCCCTGGTTACCTCAGAAACCTAAGCCTGGGACACCCTCTTTGTGCTCTTGAGCAGCCTCGTCTCTGCCTGGATCCAGAGTCCAATCCCAGGGAAGAAGTGATGTGTGTGGATTTGGTGGGCGAGTCTGCCCCCTGCTGGCTAGAGCTGGCACTTGCAGTCAGCACCCTCACTTGCAGGAAGTGGGAAAGAGAAGGCAAAATGCAGTGTGTGTGTGTGTGTGGTGTGTAGGGGTAGGTTCTGTGTATTCTCCCCTCCCCCCAGTTGACTGGTGTTCTGTGGAAACCTGTGGGGCAGGCAGGTTTGGGTCCAGCAGTTTTCACTGCCTTTCAGACCTAGGCTGTTTCGGGGGTAGCCTGGGTGGGTTGGCCTCCCAGCCTGGGTCTGCAGCTTCTCCTTCCCATTCCTGCTGCCTCTGACCCTGCTGAGGCGAAGCTGAGGAGCAAGGGAGAGGTTCTGCTGAGGAGCAGCAGACTCAAGGAGGAGCTGGAGAGCAGACGTCCCTACTCTCTCAGAGGTACGATCCTTACTAGGGTCTAATTCCCAGTCAGGATCTCACTTTCCTCATGGCAACCCAGGAGGCAGGGAAATAGATCCCAATTCATGGGCTCCTCATCCCAGGGGTAGCAAGATTTGAATGTGGGACTGTGTGGTGGTGGTGTATGCCTTTAATCTCAGCCCTTGGTGAGCGAGGCAGCCTGGCCTACAGAGACAATTCCAGAACAGCCCTGGAACTCAAAACAAACTTGAAAAACAAAATAAAAAACAAAATAAAAAAAGATTTGGAGGTGGGTGGCCAGTTTCCACCCTGGATTCTAACCATGGTGCTGGGTTGGGTGCTGACTACTCATGGGTCTTTACCCGCTCCTCACTGAGAGGCCGTTGGTACTCCTTGCCCTTACCTCATCTGGCCCCTCACAACCCTGTGAGGAAGCGTTTGGATACATTTTACAGGTTAACAATGGAAGCTCAGGAGTTTCCCTAGTGTCAACAGCAACTGGACAAGCAGGTAAGGACAGGAGGGGTAAGGGGGTGACAGGATCCCCTCCCCACCCTGCCAAAGGCAGAAGACAGAAGCCCCGAGGAGCTGGGTGGGGAGATGCCGTGTGCCTATGAGGGAGATGGTAGCCTCTGAGCACAGGCTCCAAGACGCCGCCTTTCAGAAACGATGGAGTCCCAGAGAAGGAAGCTCCAGGCTGGTGCTCTCGGGACTGAGAGCCTCTCACCCCTTTGGAATCTCAAGGGCCTGTGTTGGTTCCCTCCCCACCCTACCTGGCACAACAGGCCCTCCTCAAGTGGCAGGGACTTAACATAGCCGAAGGGATAGGCAGAACGGCCGTGTGATTTGGCCATGGACCCTCTTCTTGGCCCTCCCTGGTCTCTTGTGCTGTTTCTGTGTTTTTCTGTTTCTACATGTGGTCTCGCCACCCTCCAGCTCTCTGGTCCTGCCCGCCTCCCCTAGCCTCAGCCTTTCCGTCTGGAGGACTTGTCTGACAGTCTCTGCGCCCTCTGATGAACATGTGTGCGGGTGTGGTATCACAAAGGGAGATATGACTGGCCATCGTCCCAAGAGGTTTCTAGAGGGAGATGACAGCAGAACATGAAGATTGATGGTTTTACTGGGAAGTGCCCAACCCCAAAACCAGCACCCCCCCATCCTTGACCAAAAATAAATAGGATGGCATTCAATGAACCATCTGTTCCTCTGCTGAGGGGTTCTGGGGGATGTCCCCTCTGCCCACATGGGGGCTGGCTTTGGCACTTGAGAGGTTGGGCTGGGTGACATAGCAGGCTGCTACCACCCCTTTCTGTTGTGGTCCTAGGCAGTCTGTGAGCTTGGCACTGCAGTCACAGTGTCTGAGGTCTGCCCCGTGGCATTCATTCTGAAGAGACCCTGTCCCTGTCAGACTCCAGCCCCTGGCCCCACCCGAGTGTCCCGCTGTGGGCTTCTGTTTCCATCTCTATCGTCAGCGTGGATCCAGTGCTTCTTCCCCACCAAGAGGGCGGTGGGAAGGATGCTTCGAGGTCTAGTTTTCTTCTTTGCCAGCAGTTCAGGGATGAGGGACTGGCCCCTGCCTGTGCTGGTCAGTGTGCCGTCAGCTCTATGGTCTTTTTCCGCTCTTCCCGATGGTCTTCCCAGTCCTCGTCCGGCTCGTATGTGCCTTTGACGACGGCCACGCGATCACTGAGGCTCAGGGAGGAGGGGAAGAGCAGGTAGAAATAGAGGATGGCAGCCAGGATGGCGCCCACAATCGGCCCCACCCAGAAGACCTGCAAGACAGGGTTAAAGCAGAAGCTGAGCCCCGAACTCATGGCCTTCCTCATGAGGACACAGACACGCAGACCCTCCAAGGAGGCAGGCAGAGCCCAGGACAGACAGGCTTCCTAATCCCAGTCTAAAGAGAGGCAAGGCAACCTTCCAAGTAGGCAAACAGAGCCCCCAACACGATGTCTTCCAAGGGACAGAGCGGAGCCAGCAGTCCCCTGCTGAAGCCCCAACAAGGCTCTGCCACCCTTTTCTGCACTCTAAGCCTGGCTGACATACGGATACAACACACTGTTCAGAGGGACAGTCCCAGAAAAACATGCCCCCAACATCTCCACTTGGACAGAGACACACACAGATGCCCGTTCCACTTCTAGAGAAGTGTTGGTTCACTCCAACCGTCGGGCTTCATTTCAGCCCATTCTGTGTTCCCTTCTCCTTCCAGCCCCCAGGTTCTGGGCCCATAACAGCCAGAAAGTGCGATCACTCCTGGACTTTCAGTTCAGTTCCCTGGGTTTCCAGCGCCTGTTAGGGAGCCAGGGGAGGCCCACACTCACCCAGTGGGAGGGGCTGAACCGATCCATGACCACCGCTGGACCGAAGGAACGGGCTGGGTTCATGGAACAGCCGGTGAAGTAGATCTGGGTAGATGGGGGTCACAGTGAGGAGGGCACCGTCCCTTCCCCTCCCACAGAATTCTGGCTCTCTCAGGTCACAGTGTAGGGACCACCCACATCTCAAAGTCGGGTTTTCCAGTTCCTAGGTTGCTGACACTGTTCACGCAGCCCACCTGACCATCAAACCATGCCCTCCAGACCATGTCCTCTTCCCTTCTCAGCCTCTTTTGGGCCTAATTCTCTGACCTCACCCTCCCTTACACTTAGTCGCACTGTTTCTCAGTCCAGAGAGGCTTTTGGGGGAGTTCAAACCTAGGGCACATTAGGACTACAGTCCAGAAGCCCCAAGACCAGTCCTTAACCTCTGCTGGGTCTCATCTTTCTGGAGGAGTCGCTGTTCTAGGGCTCCATATTCATCCTGAGTGGCCTCTCTCCATGACATCCCAGCTTGTGTCAGCACTACTCACCCCCACAAGGTGGCCCAGTGTGACAGACAGGCCGATGGACAAAGCTGGGGAGCCCACTGGGCTGGTACGGCGGGAGTCAGTGGAGGAGAAGATGCAGAGAGCCAGCTGGAAGGTCAAGATCAGCTCCACCACTGTGGCCTTGCCAGGCGTTGTGCTGTTGCTGAGCTACAAGGAAAAACTGGATTAGGTCCCTGCTGCCTTCAGGTTCTGTGACGGTTCTGGCCTTCAAGGACATCTAGAACCTGAATTCTTGGAAGCCAAGCCCTCTGCATGAACCAGACAAGCCATTCGTTACAGAAACTATACTTCAATGTGCACAGGCTTGAGGCTCAGGCCTGTAGCCAGAGGGTAGGGTGTCAGAGAGTTTTCCTGAGCACCATCGTGTCAATGGCTCTGCCCAATCCCCAGCCCCCACAAGCTGGCATTTACCCTCCCTCCTGTGGGCAGCTGCCCAGTTTGCCTCCTGCAAACTGCCCCTGGCCTCCTATCCGTGCCTGACCCGCTGCTGGTGCCAACCTCAAACCCGTCTCTCCAGTGTGGCTGACTCACGGCTTGACAATGGCCGCGAAAATCCTCCTCTGTGTTTGATTAATGAACCCAGTTCACATGGGACAGGGGGCTGAATCTAGGGCTGCAAAAATGGGGAGACAGTAGGGGGCAGGAGCAGGGGTTACAAAAGGGGGAGCCGGTATTTGGGGAGTGTCACATCATAGCTCTAAGTGTAACACCCATGACACTTGCTATGCTATGCCCACCTTAATGATATGGCTAATAAATTGGAAGCCCATGAAGATCGGGGCTACCCAAACCACGATTACGATCCATTTCTCTTTGAAGGAAATGGATTTCCATTAAAAGTAAACGGCCAAGGAAATGACAAGAAAAAGCTCACAGGTGAACCTAGAAGCCGAGGGGATGTTTCAGCAGCCATGGGGAGCAAGGCCAGGCAGAGCAGTGTAAGAGGAGGGGTAGATGAAGTAGAGTGTGAGGAGAAGCTGGGACAGGGGGCACAGCTTGGCCAGGAGGTTGGTTGGTAAACCTATTTTTCCTGGTAAAGTTGTTGTGCGCCAGCCTTTTGGTTGTACCCATTCTCAAGATGGAGAAGCATGGAGGATCTGGTCTTAATGTCCCCAGGGTCTCTGTCCACGCCTCTACCGTCTGCTAGGCACTCACCGCATTGACGGCCAGGTTGCCCCGCGCATTGATTGGCGCCAACCAGTAGAGGATGCCTGCCCCAGCAATGGCGCCCACCAGCTGGGCTGCCACGTAGAAGATAGCACGAAGCAGCGAGATTTGGTTGCCTACTAAGAGGGCCAGAGTAATGGCCGGATTGATGTGGCCACCGCTCACAGGCCCCAGAGCTTGAGCCAGGGTACCTATGGCCAGGCCAAAAGCGATGGAGATCTGCAGAATGGAGGGCAGCGCTGAGGGCCACTTGAGTGCCGAGCCCAGGCCAAAGAAGACGAAGATGAGGGTGGCCAGGAACTCCGCAAACACGGCCTTGAAGAAGGCCACTGAGCACACCTCCTTCTTCATGGTGGCCTTGGGTGCCCGGTGGCAGCGGCAGCGTCGCAGGGAGGCCGTCGGGGCGGCGCTGGCAGCGGCGGGCCTCTGGTTTCGGGGCTCTGCGCACGGTGCGGCGCCCACTCCGTGGCAGGCGGCCTGGCGCGGGCCG
>NC_022017.1:5074095-5111191 GCF_000317375.1 Microtus ochrogaster
CCGCACAGCGGCGGACCCGCCCGGGCCACGTGACCCACGCGGCGGTGTAGACCGGCCCGGCGGCCTGGGTCGCGCGCATCGTGCACTCCACGCTGCTCCCGCGCCCTCCTGACCGACGTACGTGCCCGGGCTCCCTGGGCAGCTGCCTCCCGTCGCACAGAGCTCTGGAAGTCCCTCTCGTCGGCCTTCACCCGCGGCCCGGGACGGCTGACAATCTTTCCCTTTTCTGCTCCTTGGGCTTTTGGTCCAGCTCCTCCTTTTCCTCGCACGACCAGGGCATCCTGACCCGGCTTCACCCACGGCCGGGCCAGAGTGATGCGACTCTCTGAGGACAGCGCCTCTTAGCTCCCTATCCGCCCGTGTCGGGGGCGGTCCGGCGATCGTGGGCCTCTCCCCGGTCCAGCCCGGCGGGAGCGGGGGCGTTGGGTAGGGAACACAGTGCCAGCCTGCCCTGCGCTTGGCAATCCTCGACGCCACGTGTGGCAGTGTCGGTTCTAGGCAGCAGACTCTAGGAGACATTCTCCATGGCAGCCCTTGGGAGCCCTGGGGTGGTGAGCGATTTGGGCTTAGGGAAGAGGCCCTGAGACTGGGGTCAGAGTGAAGGGTCTTGGCCTCTCTTGTTTCTGACCCAAGAAGTCCCTCACTTTAGACCCCCGCTTCCTTCTCACTTCCTCCTCAGCCAGACTCTTTAGGTCCATTTAAACCCTCATTTAGTTTTGGTCGCTCTCCAAGTCGGCTTCTAATCCTTGTTGGTCTTTCTTCCAAACGTGGCAGTCTCGGTTTCTCTCTCTCTCTCTCTCTCTCTCTCTCTCTCTCTCTCTCTCTCTCCCCACCCCCTGTTCATTTCTGCTCCCTCCCACAGTCTCTTTGCCGTTTCCTTTATTTCTATCCCTTTTTGTTTTCTAAGTCACCCTCTTTCTGCCTGTTTCTCTGACTTTTGGTTTCTGCTTTTTCCTTCCTTTTACAGTCAGCCTGGCTATCACTGTTTCTGGCTACTCTCTAGTTCACCATTCTTAGTCTCTTAATCTGTGGGTCTTTGTTTTTGCCTGTCTCTATCTCATTTTCCTATGTCTGACTCTCATACAGTTTGTCTTTCTGGTCCCCACTCCCACCGCAATCAAGTGCTTCCACATTCTAGGACTGGGTGACACATTTTTCTAGTTCCCTGCTCCCTCTTGTCCCTTATCTTTCCCCTCTGGGCTTCCAGACCTCCTCTGCTGCTCTCAGCCAGGTTTGGTATGTGTGGAAGGACAGAGAGCTTTCCAGGGCTTGGGGACAGGGCAGGGACCCACCTCAGGGCCCCCTCTGCCCTCCACCATTCATGCTTGAGCACTTTGCATTGTGCCAGCCATAGAGCAAGGTTCAGGAAAGACATCTCATGCTATGATCCATTTAAAAACCTCCCAGGGCAGTTACGTCCTAAGGTGCAGCCGGGAGAGAGAAAAGATACGCATGTCCAGCAGAGGGTGAGAGGAGGCGCCTGCAGAAAAGCAAGACCCTGGAGGAGGGACTTTAGGCCAGGTGGCAGCTAAGAGGCCAAAGAAAACAGGGTCCAAAGAAACCCTGCTATTGTTTCCCATTCTGCCTGGCATTTCCTGCTGAGCGACTCCTCCCCAACGGCTCCAGTCAGGTGGACTGTTCTTTTCTCTGTAGAGTTGCAAGGCTATGCCCCCAGCAGGGCAAGGCAGCTGCTATAAGGATTTTCTTTAGGGCTTGAGGTTCAGACTGGAGAAGGGCCACAATCACTTCAGAGACCTGGAGGCCAGACAACCCCACCCCCTCTCTGTAGCTCTTAGTTTGCCTTCCCTAGGCACCGCTCTCCTTTTTTAAAAAATTAATTTTTTATTTTTCTTCACCTTTTTTGTCCAGGCACTGTCTTACTGAATCTGTAGGTCTCACATTCTATTTTCCCCGAGTGGGCAGAAGTCAGAGCTCCTGGTAGTCTGGCCATCAAAGGGCGTTCCTGCCTGAGAATGAGAGCCTTACTAAAGGACCGGGAAGGCTAAGAACTTGCTTTTGCTGGGAAGACAGCTCAGTGGTAGAGCCATTGCCTAGCATGTGTGGGGTCCTAAGTTCAATTCCCAGTGCTGGGGAGGAAAAAAGTTAGTTTGGGTCAGGCATGGTAGCTCACACCTTTCATTCCAGTCTTTGGGAGGCAGAGGCAGGCAGATCTCTGTGAGTTCGAGGCCAGCCTGGTCTACAGAGTAAGTTCTAGATCAGCCAGAGACTACATAGTGAGACTCTATCTCAAAGACAAACAAACAAAAGAACTAGTTCTTGCCATTTTCTGGATTAAAATATAAGCTGGAATTGTCTCTTTTGTGCTAATTATTTAATTCCAAGCAACCTTGTGAGAAGGCCAGAACTCAGAAGTCACTTGCTCAGGCTGGCACAGTGGCCTGGGATAGAGACCACAGATGTGGTCACAAGGAATGGCCTTGGTGTAACCAAAGAAGGCCCCATCTGTCAAGGTCCCCCCAAGGGCAACCGGTTCTGTTTCCAAGGATTGCGTCTGAGGCCTTTTCATCTCTCTAACCATCAGGGTCACCAGGTCCCTTACTGGAGAAACGATGCGAGAGAGTTTCTGGCAAAATTATGGAGACATGGGAAGAGAAAGAAGCCTATTACCCCAGAGTCTGGATGGAGCCTCTTACCAGCAGAGGACCAAAAATTTCAACACAGTTGGCAACTTTTGCTTAAAGCTTTCTCCTTTCCCAGCCACAAACCCCCAGTTTTCTAGCCTCTCAGGGAAGATGCCATTTACAATAAAAAAAAGACTTGTGAGACGTGATGTCTCCTGGGGTTTTCTTATCTCACTGTGATCCCACCCAGGACACCTCAGGAGCTCCTTTACAATAGAGAGAGGACTCAGACTAGTCAATAATCCCGACGCAATTAACATTTGCTTAAGGCTTTCTCCTTCCCAGGTTACAATTAAACCTGTAATTTTCTAGGAATCCTATCAGAAACGCCCTTTACAGTAGAACAGCACATCCCAACCTCCTTGTGCAGCTTCCAGTTTTACTTTTTCAGACCCAAGGCCTCCCCAGAGCCACTTCCAGAGACACCCTGAAATCACACTTATTGAAGAAAACCAGTTTCTCGGCACCCCGTTGAGAGTCACCAACGTGTCCTATATGGCTAGCACTCAGACATGTCACTGGCGGTCTTCACTGAGAAGCCGGTGCCCACGTTTTTCTTCTAATAAAAGTGTCTTTTAATGAACTCCAGCCCTACTTTGTGCTGGCGTCTCCTGGAGTTCTTTTCTGTGTTCGAGCCAAGGATCCGTTTTGAACTAAGATTAAGGGAACTCAGGTACTTGTGGGTGACAACGAGGCTGGGATTCCGTCCCTGCCACTGCTGTCAGAGGTACTATATTTTAGAATAGGGGCTGGAGAGATCGTTCCCTGGTTAAGAGTATTAGCTGCTCTTCCAGAGAACCTGGGTTCGATTCCCAGAGCTTGCAATGGTCTGTAACCCAGTCCAAGGGATGACCTATTCTGGCCTCCATGGGCACCAAGCACATACATGGTGCACAGACATATATGCAGGCAACATGTTCATACGATAAAATAAAAGTAATAATAAGAATTGTCTTTGCCCTGCACACTCAAGGTCCTGACCTTCCTGTTCCAAAGGGTGTTCCCTATTTATCTGGAAAGAGTGTCTTCCTACCTGTGGCCGAGGGGCTAACATCTCTCAGAGAAAGGCCCTTCTCCCATCTCTCCTAATATAGGGACCTCTGGAAGGAGAAGGTTGGGGTGGAAATGTTAGGAACCTGGGACTGTCTCCGGCAAGTGGACTGAATTGATCATTTTTAAGCTGTGGGAGAGATGAAGCATTTATTGACAAATGAGCATTTATTGTTTCCTATATGCAGAACACCGTGTTGACAAGACCAAAAGGAAGAGACAGTAAGCCTTGCCTCCGAGGGGCTTACACTCTTCCTGTGGGCGTGGTGTACCTTCAGGGACACAGCTTGTAGACACAAACATCAGAGCAACTTTTGGAGGGATGAAGTCTTTCTGCACAAAATGGGAAACGGGGAGGATGCCACCGGGACAGTCCAGAGCTGTGTGTGTCCCCAGCTTGGGGACCTGCCTCTATGCAGTGCTGTGTCTGTCTAGTTTGGGTGTGTCTGATCTCCACCTTCTTGACTGAGTGCTCTTCAAGGGCAGAAACCACCCATGAGTCCTTGTGGCATTTCCTCTGACCCACTCACCACCCACTTCAAGACCATCTGTCCACTACATGATGGAGACTTGGACTGGGCTGAGTGTTCTGGTTTTAGTCGGGGTCTCTCAGGAAGAGATTGGGGTTTGCCTCAGAGGAAAGATGCGGGATCTTGTGTAAGACAGCCTGGGTTCAAGTCTTGGCTCTGCTGTGTATTACCTGTGTGTCTTTGGGCCAACCTTTAGGGCCTCAGTTCTAGAATCAAGTGGGAAAAGGAGCATTTGCTCTGCCTGTCTCACCAGGTTGGAATGTTGAGGGGATTATGTGGAAACAGGAAAGCCTTACATGGCTGGGGACTGTGATTCTTCCTGAACTGATGGAAGGTCTCCTTAGATGAGTTAAGACGTAGGAAGTGGCCAGCCCTGGTGCTGGGACACAGAGACACGCGTCACTCTTATTCCCTGATGCTCCTATCATTTAGGCTTCAGTCTTGGGGCGGATGTGACTCAGGAAGTGGTCCAGATACATCCTTGACCTTCAAGAGGGGTGTGTTGGGGTAAGTAGAGTGGGCTTGGGGTTCCTAAATCCTTTGAGCTTTTAGGGCAATGACCGAGAGGCAGCCCCTGAGGTCACTGACGCCACTCTTTGGAAGGCATGAGGTCAAGTCACCGTCAGCAGTTGTTGGGGTATGGGAGGGTCCTTCTCACAGCGTGCATGTCCAATGAGCCTCTTCTTGCCTCCAATGAGAAGTTTGGTCAGGCAGACACAAAGGTCACAGCTACAGAGATTTTGTTTTGATCTGGTCACGTCAATGGGGTGTTGGAGTGAGGTTGGTGCTGTGGACAGATGCAGTCAGAAGCCTTGAGAGTGTGGGGTGACACCATGGAGAAGAGGTGTCAGGCGTGAGCCTTGGATTAGTTAGTGGCTGCAGAGAGAGGAAGGGTGGCTGAGGGAGAAGGTGGAAGCCAGCCAGCACGCAGGCAATGAGGAAAGCTCAGAGCCTGGACCAGGAAGCGGCCCTTCTGTCTGGACCTTGGGGCCCCAGGGCTCCCGTATGCTCTAACTACCAATTACATGAAGTAGAGAAAGCTAGAGGTCTGGCTTTTCTGCCCTCCCCTCCTGGAGAAAGCGGCGATAATGAAAATGAGCCTAATAATGGAATCACAGTTCACAGGGCGTCTTTCTATGCATAGTCTTACTTAATCCCAGTTTAATCTCATCTGAGCCGTTGCCCTGCTCTGGTTTAGAAGACTGGGTTCCAGATTCTGGACCCGCCTCTGCCTGCTCCAGTCACTTCCTTCCTCTGATCCAGGAGAGCGCAGACTGCAAGGTCCACAGAGTAGCGTCAGGCTGTGGGAGCTGGCAGCGTGGAGCACAGGCCAGGGAGGGAGGAAAGGAAAGAGGGGACGGAGATTCCTGCGGGGGAGGGGCAACAAGTGACGGAGGGGTGTTGCTTGGTGCCTGTGGTTGCATGCCTGAGCACCTTGCCCTGCCAGCCATAGGCATGTGCTGTGTGCCAGGCTCCCGGGCTCCCTTGCGAAACCGAGTGTCTCCTTTCATGCAGTATCTAATTGCAAATCTCCCCTCGCAGGACAAAAGCTGCGGCCCGATGGAGGGCTTTTGTTTTCTTTGCCCAAGTGGTAGACTAATCTTGGGGGAGGGGGGCTCCCTGGGGAAGAGAGTCAAGCAACACCCTCTTCCCGTTGAAGAGCCCTCCCTTGGGGTAGAAAAGGAGTCCTTGGGTACCCAGTCCTCCCTTCCCCAGAGGTTATGTCTAGGGGACTTGTTCTCTAGTTGACAGGCTCCTTCCAGCAATGAGTCCTGGCAAGTCTTTGTGTCGAGGACTGTTAATTTGGTAGAGTCTTCCCAGGGGGTCGAGGATGAGGTTGGAAACCAGCTCCCCACCCCTTCCTGGACCTGACTTGCTAGGAGGACTCTTCCATAGCGGAGAAAGTGGATTTATTGCAGGTGCCAGAGTGGGCGGCCAAAGCGGGAATGAGAAATCCCGGCCCTGTATCACCATGGCCATTCAGGGTCACATTCAGGCACATGCAGACCTGCACGTGAGGAGAGAAGAACGCGGAGATGGACGAGCACTTTTACACCTGAACAAAACCAGATACCAACCACAGGCCCCCAAGGTGGTCTCTACCCACGTTTCCCCCTGCACCAGGTGCGGGCTCTCCAGAGCTCTCCTTCTCCCGCCCGCCTGCTTTCCCTCCCCACTGGCTTGTTTTCCCAAGTTCCTGGTTCCCTGAAAGAGGTGAGCCGGATGGTCGCTGGGGCCAAGACTTCGGGGTGGGGGTGCTGCCAGGTTCCTGGGAGAGCCCCTTCTTGAGGCTCACCGCGCTTGCGGGAGCTGGAGCAGCCACTCTGCACCGGGGGCGGACGGTGCGCCGGGGGAGGGAAGGGGCGGTCGGTCGCTGACTGCGCTGCGGTACGGATGGTGCGGGGCGGGGCGCTCAGGCTTTGCTCCCACGCGGCAGGCTCTGCGGGGAGTGGAGCTCCACCGACTGCCGCCGCCGCACCTCGCGCTCCTCCCAATCAGTGTCGGGCTCTAGGCCCTTGAGCACCGCTAGGCGTTCCTGCAGGCTCTTGGCCGAGGGGAACAGCAGGTAGTTGTAGAGGAGGGAGCCTAGGATAGCGCCCACCAGGGGTCCGATCCAGAAGACCTGTGCGGAGTGAGAGGAGAGGTTCTGGCACGGCTCACCCAGCCCCCCCCCCCCCAACCCTCTGTACACTCTGCTGTCCAGGCTGCGTAGGAACCGGCCGTCGGGTGCCTCTGATACCGTCAGCATGAGCTGCCAAGGGCCACTAGTTAGTGTAGAGGGTGAGTGGGCAAATTCTTAAGCCTGCTGCCTGGCTGGGAGTCCGGATTCTACCACTTGTGTGAACTTAGACAACTCACTTTCTCGGAACCTGTTTCTTTTCTTACAAGAATGTTCACTTCTTAGAGATGGGGCAATTAAACGGGCAAGGTTTGCAAAGCTCTGAGCAAAGGGCCCAGCACATACCAAGCTAACTGTTAAGCATGAGTATCATTTACTGGGTCCTGAATGCAGGCACTATGTTATGGAGATAAACTCGCTTAATTTTCCCCAAGAAAACCGATAAAATACTGACTGTTATCTTCTTTGATAACAAGGGACAGGGGAAGACAGAATCTTTGGCAAGGCTCTGAAGGGTGAAACAAATGTTTCCCAGGGCCACAGGACAAGTGGAGAGGGATTGAGAAGTCCACTCCTCCACACACCCCCCCCATCTTTTATAGCCCCCTAGTGTCTCTCTGGGATGATTTCTAGGAATGGGGAAGTCAGGGCTTTGGCCATTACCCAGTGGTCATCAAACTTGCCCGTGACGACTGCCGGAGCCAGGGAGCGTGCTGGGTTCATGGAGCAGCCTGTGAAGTAGAGCAGCAGGAGGACGGGGGGGGAGGAGTGGGAGGATGGGGGGAGGGGGTAGAGAAAAAAGGAGATTGAGAACAGGGTGGGGCAGCCTCACCTCCACCCCCTCCCAGTGCTTGGAAGCTTGGACTCAGTTTAGGGGAACCCATGATGAAAGAGAGCATGAATGGTGCACGCCTTTCATCCCAGCACTCGGAAGGCAGAGGCAGGAGGATCTCAGTGAGTTCAAGGATAACCTGGTCTACAGAGTGAGTTTCAGGCCAGCCGAGGCTACATAGTGAGACCCAGACTTAAAAAAAAAGAGTAATTAATTCCTTTGGGGTGCCTGGGAGCCCCAGTCTCAGGTTATGTGTCTCCCTTGGGCATTCTGGGAAACTGTCCCTCTGGGGAGTTGTATGCGTCTATCTCTACAATGTCCCATGTGGATGTTTCTTTGGGGGACGCGGATGTTTTGGTTCCTGCAGGGTGGCTGGAACCTGCAGCCATGACTTACTCCAAGGAGGTGGCCCAGGGTTACAGAGAAACCGATGGAGAGAGCAGGGCTGCCCAGGTTGTCACCGCGCCGCTCGTCCGTGGAGGCAAAGATGCAGATCACCAACTGCAGGGTCAGGAAGAGCTCCACAGTCACCGCCTGGCCTGCTGTTGCGTTGTTGTGGAGCTGGAGGGGGGCAGTGAGTGAGTGGAGGGGAGCTGCTCACTCTGCCTGCCCCCTCTTCTGTCCCCCTGCTCCTAGCTCCATGGAGGCCCTAGGGTGAGAGCCAGAAAACTGCCCCCTCCACTTTAATTGCAACCACTACCCCTTCTGGATCCTGGCCCCGAGGCAGGGCGGGGACCCTGGACAGCCTGAGGGTGGCAGGTGGATCCCAGAACCTAACAGGCATGGAGGCTGAGATCTTTGAGAGGAAAGACATCACGATTCAGATTTGGGGGAGGGGTCTGATTGCAGAAGGAAGCTTTGGGACTGGTAACAGAACAGTCTGTTTCTCTAGGTCACCCCGATGCAATGGGATGCAGAGGGGATCAATCTTCCTGGGGTCCCACCGTCACAGAACGTATAGTCTGGTGAGTCACCTCTGCCTTCACCTCTCCCCATTGCATTCAGAATTCTGTCCCCAGGGCTGCTTCCTGCAAATCCTGTGGAGGCAGGGTGGAGGGTGGGTGGTTGGGGGGCGGGGCGGGGGCTCTAGATACTGAAGGTGGGGTGCTCATGGTCAGTGCGGCTCCTGCTGTGGGAAAGAAGAGAACTTGGGGTTGAATTAAGAGGCCGTTTCATAACCTGGCCACACCCAGTGCTGATTTCTCTCTGGGTTTGTCATCCTGTGCCCCACGCCCTGCCCTCTGGGGTTGAGCACCCACAGGGAGGGCCGGTGACAATTCCTAAGCCCCACACTCCTTCTCTAGGTCCCGAGCTCCTAGCCTCAACTTCAAGGTCTTTCTAGGGTCTAGCCTCATGCTCTGCTCTGCTACAGCCTCCTAGAGACAGGAAAGAGGGCTTGGAACTGCCGCTTCTGAGGCTTCTGTTTGCTGGGGGACTGTTTGCTTTGGTCTCAGTGTCCCATTCTGTACAACAAGGATAAGACCAATCCTGGAGGATCAAGGATGACAAGGGCGAGCCTCTAACCCCACTCTTGTTGGCAGTGGCTGTTCAAGGGGGGCGCTCGAGATGTGGCTCTGACGTCACACAGCCTGGACTATTTCTAGATGACACTGTTTACTGCCTCCATGATTTGGGCCTACTGAATACCGGGTTAAAACTACAGGATCGGGAGACCTCAGAACTGAACTCACAACGCTGTACCAAGGATAAACTAGTATGTGACCTGGCAAAGGGCAGATCTGCGTCGAGGGCAACTTCTGTGGTCCAAGCTGACTCTTGGTGTCATCCTCAGAGAACATGAGCAGCTCGGGTGGCCACTGGTCTCTCACCAGCCTCAGGACAAATGGGCACTATGCTGCCTTATTCCAGACAGGCAGGCTTCCCGCCACCTCGCAAGATGGGGTCAATGCAGACGAACAGCCTTTGATGGTGACTGCTGGGTAGGCTGGGAGATTTGGTGGACAAGGGTTGGTTGCTCCCCACGGTCTTAGTTTCCCCAGTGTCTTCCTGCTAGAAAAAGCCTGAGGTGTGCTCTCAGGAAGTTCTTCTTTGACTCTGGATATCTGCCTGTTGTAAAACCCATCTAATTTCTAATAGCAATAGATCCATCCCTCGCTTCAGCCTCCCTAGCCTCGCTGTATTCTCCAGTCTGAAGAAGGGTGTTTTCCGTCCCTCTCATAAGGAAAGCCACTCCTTCAGATGAGGCGAGTGTGTGCAGGGCCGAGGGAACAAGTAAGTGGCGAACAGAGAAGGGGGCCTGAGAGGTTCTTGCTTTCCTGGTTTGGGGTAGGGGTCTAGTCGTGCTGAAGGGTCCCTGGATTCCTAGGCCTGCACAGATTGGCGAGAAGAAGGACCACGGCTCCATTTTCTCCTCTCAAAGTGTCCCGGACACTGCGTACCACCATGGCGCGAAGGCACCATTGCTTGGCAAGCTGCAGGCTTCTGTCGGGTTCTGGTAATTCTGGCATGAGCAAACTCTAGAATGTTCACTCCACCTTCCCAAGTCTGTTTCTTTGTTCGCGAGACAAAGCCCAGATGGTATTATTTAGGACAATTGGTTGAGGGAGAGATTATGGGTTTTGCAGCTGAATCAGGGTTTGAGGGTTTAGCACACCCTACCCACCAAGCCCACCCTCCCTTATGGAGCTGTCAGTGTTTGGCTCGTGAGGAACTAACTAGTCCTTACACAGTCAGTGCTGTGGAGAGATGTCATCCCTTCCTCTCTAGATCTCTGCAAGCACACTTGGAACTTCCCGAGGCCCCAAGGGGCTGCTTATCTGTTCTAGGGTGCTGTGTCTGGCTGCACTCCACCCTAGGCCTCCTCTGGAGTTCAACAGAAACCCGAGCATGCTCTCCCTTGGTAGGACTGGGTGCAAGGCCCCCAGGTGGCCAACAGGATTCTGCTCCTGGTGACTCTGGCTCTCTCCTCGGCTCTCCTGATGTAGCTGTGTTCCTAGCCTAGCTCTCTGTTTCCCCACTCGGCTTGTCCACACCTCTCATCCAGCCCCAGGATTCTCAGTGTCCGCCCCTCCCAGAAGGGGCAGAGCTTCAGGCTACTCACAGCATTGACAGCCAGGTCTCCGCGGATTTCTACTGGAGTAATCTCATGGAGTATCGCAGCCCCGACCACAGCCCCCAGCAGCTGGGCAGCCACATAGAAGGCAGCACGAAGGAACGAGACATGGCAGCCCACTAGGCAGGCCACAGTCACAGCAGGGTTGATGTGGGCCCCGCTGACATGGCCCAGAGCTTGAACCAAGGTGCCAATGCCCAGGCCAAAGGCCACAGCGATCTGAAGCACAGACGGCGGGGAGCTGGCCCACTGGAGGGCTGAGCCAAGGCCAAAGAAAACGAAAAGGAGCGTGGCCAGGAATTCAGCCAACACGGCCCGGGAGAAAGCTATGGATCGGAGTTCCCACATGCTGCCCAGCCTTCTGAGCCCTGGCCAGGGGTCTGGGCCACGGGAGTGGCTTTTCCTTGCCCCTCTCTCTCTTTCTCTCTTCTCTTTCTCTGGACCTCTGTGGAGGCTGGACCTTGGGCATTTATAGGACCTTTCTATCCTGGATTTGGGCACGTGGGATAGAGGAGGTGTGTCTGCCAATACCATGTTCTCCCATGGTGGCCTTGCCCCCAGCCCTGCCCCTGCCCACCCAATGTCCTATCTTACCATCTTGGCTTCCACAGCCGACTAATGTTCTCATTAATGAACTCCAGATAAGGATTGACGTCCCCTGTTTTCCGTGTTTGTTCCCTCAGCTACCCCAGGGAGCTGCCGCAGGGCCTCCCCTGCCTCCACAGTGGCAACCACCAGCACCAGTTCCTGTAGAGAAGACCGTGTCCAATGGCTTTCTCACTGACTGACTGGTCAAGGAAGGGGCAGTGCCTCATCCAAAACCAACTGTGAGGAACTGTCAGAGCGGACTGGACGGTCTTCCTTCTGGAAAGGGATGGAAAACAACCGGATGGCCTGTGACAAGTTTCCAAGGCAAAAGGCCTAGGACTGGCTTTCTCGCAGTCAATCACCCGTAAGTCATTATTCTTTACCTTCAGCCCAAAACCCCAGCCAGAGAGCAACTCCCATTGCCCCCAGCTCAGTGGCTCTGGGATCCTGGCCGCCCCGCATGGTGCAGTCACTAGGGTCAGCTGGGGAAAATGAGGGCTTCTGTTCAGCAGAGCCCACTCCTGTCTCTGAGATGTGACATTTCTGGCCTGTCTCTATAAATGAGATAATAAAACTATCTCACGGGATAGAGATTTGCATGGATACAGTGCCGGGCTCTCAGGAAGAACTCGGGTTTTGTCAGCCATTGCTCATCACTGTTTGCATTTTGAGGCAAACAGGTACCCAAATTCAGAGTCTCTGCAGCTGCAACAGATTCCAGATAACACCCGTCAGCTCAGAGCCCCCCTTGCCACAGGAAGAAGGCATTTCTGTAGCATGTGTGTGGCATAGTCAGTCCTATAAGCTCAAGGAAACCCCAGTGCCTGCTAGTGACCCTCTAGTCTTGGTGTCCAGGCAAGGCCGCCCTACTGTCACAGGCCTAGAAGATGGGCCTACCCCACGCCTCTTCCTTCTCTGGAGACTCAAAGGTAGGAGGGCTCAATGCATTCAGATGATGGCCTTCTAGACCTCCTGGCCAGCAGTAGTCCGAGGAACAGAAGTTTGGGAGAGACTGATGAGTATAGAGTGGAGACTTTATGCTGTGGTTAAAGGGGGAAACTGAGGCCAAGGGAGGGCTGGTTACTTATCCAAGGTGTCCCCGAGGATTGGGGACTGAGCTGGGACTAGAACCTAGTGTAGACAGCTTTCCATGACGCCCTCCACTTCCGACACCTGCTCTGAGCCTGTCTCCTCACCTGGATGATGGTGGCAGTGATGTTTCCCGCACATCTGTTTGCAGAATGTACAAGTGCACAGCAAACAGGTGTCCACATACATTGCACACATGCACACACCACACACATGATTGCAATTCCTGCCGTTCGGGAGGAAGATGAGAACGAGGGGGAGAAACCAAGACCGATGCTAACGCAGGCAAGCTCCAGGGGAATAGGGAGCCCACAAGGCTTGGGCCTCAGGCAGTGCTTGCACAAGGTGTCTGGTCCCCAGGTGCTCGCTGCTCAGGAGTCCCGCCCTCCAATTCAAGGCTCTCCAGAGAAAGTCAGAGGTGAGGGTGGTAGAGCCGTATTTTGAGAAGGGTACCCATGACTCAGTTTCCTCCTTTAGCTATAGCATACCCAGACTTGGCACACAAAAAGGGTGGAGGACCCCTCCCAGGGACCAGACTATCTTGACTGCATCTTGAAGTAAAATACTATCTTGTATGTACTGTCTCCCTCTACACCTTCAGTCCCTGCCTATCTCCGGGGTCCCTGGAAAGCTGAAGTTGAGCTGAAGTTGTGACAGTGGCTCCAAACTGACCTTGACCATTGGCTGTGGGACCTTCAGTGGGCCACACACCCTTTCTGGTCTATACCTTTTCTTGTGATCATGAGGGCAGCGTTCATTGGTTCACTGCCTGTGACCAGCCTAGTGTCACAACAGACCCAGAATAGATGTCTACGATGCCATCGGCTTCTGCATGGTCCATGAAACCTCACCACAGATTTGAGCGTTTTTTGCTATACCTCCATATTTTCATGGGGCTAAGGGTGTGGCTCAGCGGAAGAGCACAGGTGAAGCCCTGGGTTCCATTGCACTGAAATAACAAACAAAACACCAAGGATAGGATCAGGCAGACCATGGGTATGTGTGGGTCTCATTTTACAGACCAGAACATGAAGCCCACAGAGATTGGGACTTCCAGGAAGCTTCAGAATATTCTGGTTTGGACCCAAGCCATGGAGGAGGGGGAGGGCAGTCATAACCGGACTCATGCCCTGGCATTGTGCTAGGCCTTTCTTCCTGCCAGGGAGGAAGAGGGTTCCTACCCCAAGCCCAGCCTCCCTTGCGGCCTCGGGTGCAGCAATACTCCCTGAGGCCACAGTTTGTTTTTGCTTCTTTTGTTTTTGTTTTTGTCTGGCCCCTCCAGCTTCCTAAATTGCAGTTCCCAGAACTGAATGAGGGCATCATGACAATTTGGCCACAGTAAAAGGTTTCTGAACGTGCAGCAACCAAAAACTTAATTCAAAACCCTAAGTCTAGTGAATCAGTGTTTGCGGCGGCTCGGTTGCACACTCGTGCACAGCTCATGTACTTCCTGTGCACATGTGGGTGGTACACCTCCCAAGGCCAGCAAAACCTTGCTTGCAGCACCTTGGTGAGATCTGAGATTGTTGTGTTGTGAATTGCAGTGTTTTTACTGTACATATTCAGTCTTCTGTGCTTATTTATAGAAATTAATGATTTAATTATGAGAAAAAAGACTTTAGTATTTTCCTACCATCGTTTTTCTGCATATATCTTTTTTTTTTTTTTTTTTTTTTTTTGGTTTTTTTGAGACAAGGTTTCTCTGTAGCTTTGGTGCCTGTCCTGGAACTAGCTCTTGTAGACCAGGCTGGCCTCGAACTCACAAGATCCACCTGCCTCTGCCTCCCGAGTGCTGGGATTAAAGGCGTGCGCCACTACCGCCTGGCTGCATGTATTATTTTTGAATACCTGTAGATTATATCATGTTAGAATGTTTGAGTTTAGAAAATTGCTTTTCGTGGGCCGAGGAGATGGCTCAGTGGGTAAGTGCTTGTCATACATGTTCGAATCTTCACAACCAGAAGAGCATGGTAGCCTGCCTGTAATCCCCATACCGGGAGATTGAGAAAGGGTTCCTCAGGGCAAGCCAACTTGCTAGAGTGGCCAAATTGGTGAGCTCTGGGTTCATGGAAAGACCTACCTAATAAAGTAGAGAGAAATCAAGAAGGTATCCAATGTCAGTCTCAGAACTCTACACACATGTGACTGCATGTGCACAGACACACATACACATACCACACAAACCACATACCATGTACACACACACTCAAAAAGAAAAAAAACTATGCTGTTTAGCTGGACATGGTATCACATATCTGTAATTCCAGTACTTGGAAGACAGGCAGGAGAACCAGGAGTTCAAGACCAGCCTAGGCTAAAGAACAAGTTCAAAGTTAGGCTGAGCTACATGAGACTCTGTTCCAAAAAACAAAACAAACAAACAACCCACATGTGCACAAATAGATAAAAGATAATAAAGTTGCTATTTGTGTTGCTGACTTCCATGAAAAATTGCTGAATGGATTTTGACTTGTTATGAGAACAGAGTTTCCAATGATTTTTGAACTTACACTAAAGCCACTGGTTTTGTCCCACATATTTATATGAACCAATGTCCTCATATTGACCATTATAAAATCTGAATAGTAAGTACTTCTAGAAAACATTGAAGATGTACATCTTGCAGTATCAAATAGCCACAATTTAATTCTGTATGTAAGCTAAATGAGCACATTTATCTCAGTATGCAAATTTGCTTCTTTCTTTAATAAATGGTAAAATTTCCAGGTGGCACTCACCTTTAATCCCAGAATTTAGGAGGCAGAGGCAGACAGATCTCTATGAGTTCTAAGCCAGCCTGGTTTACAGAGCGAGTTCCAGGACTACAAAGAGAAACCCTGTATCAAAGGAACCAAAACCAAACCAAACAAACAAATGTAAAATTACATGTATATCAAAGAATATTTTAAAAGTAAATTTCTTTATAATTTCTTATTATTAAGTGTTTGAGTTTGTGCCTGTTTTATACACCTACATACCTGGGGTTGCAGAAAACTTTCTCAGACAAACAGGGACATGAGTGGGAGACACTGAAGAAGCCTTGATCCCTCTGTCCAGCCACCCACTGAACCATGGGAGGTCTAGGGAGTGAGTGCCTGCTCAGTAGAGTTTGGGAAATGTACTGTCTTGGGTGAGCGAGTAGGTACCTCACAGCCTTGAAAAGGATTTCTGATGGTTAAGCAGAATGCAATACAACAATGACCAAGACTGCTCTTAAGCCCAGAGCACTAAACACTGCTTTCTCTCCAGCTCCGGTCCTTTTCACTCACTGGAGGGGCCTTTTCTTTCCTTAGAAATCCATTCCTCAAGCCAGAATCACTGTGAGTAGCGAAGAAGTTCCAAGATGGCCTCTCATTCAAGTTTAATGTTCCTGGTTCAGTTTGGCTGGGAGAAGATGCTCTCTTTGCTTCTTCTCATCCTCCCCTCATTTGCTTCTTGCTTTTGAAGTCTCACGTAATCAAGGCTGAAAACCAAAAGAACAAAACAAAACCCAAACAACAACAGCAACAATGTATCCAAGGCTGGCCCCAGAGTCCGATTCTTCTGCCCAAGCCCACTGGCCCCAAACACAGGCAGCTTCTCTGCCACCGGAAGCAGTGATGTCTTACTGTCTCTTCAGAAGAATTTAAAACAGTTACGTATTTAGTGTGTTGGGAGTGGCGCGTGTGTTATGGTGCACATATGGGCATCGGAGGGTAACCTGTGGGAGCAGGTTCTCCCTTCCAACCATGACTTTTCTTCAGGGTGGGCAGGAAGCACCTTTACCCCTGAGCTGTCTTGCTGGCCTGAGGTCTGGTCCACCCACTCCTTCCAGCCCTTGGATGGACGCTGCTCTGAGCACTGTTGCAGGGATGGCTCACCTCACGTGTGAGAAGCGATGACTTTGTTCTTTCCTCGGAAATAAACCACATGGCACAGCTTCATCTCCTGGTGGGATCTTCTGTTTGTAGCCATGAACATTTATGGTTGTTGCTTTATGCTCATTCTTGACTCATTAAGACCGAGTTCTTGCTCATGTGTTTCTGCAGCTTCCTGAGTGCTCAGTGACTTTGCTTAACGCTGAACCACTGTGCGAATTTACTTATTGATTCATTCACAATTATCTTCATTTATCCCTCCCTCACTTCCAAAGCCCACCTCTAAACAGCTTGCTAAGTTCTTGTTTGTGACCCACTGCCTTTAGGGTTGTATGAACACGGGCGTCAGATCATCCACTTGGGCGTGGGCAGCCTACCAATGGCTACACACCTGAGAAATATGACTTCCGTTTCCCCAGCAACCATTAGGTACTTGTGGCTCCTTGGGGTGCAGCGTCATGAGCTCCACCCTTATTCTTGATGGAGCTCTGTCTCGTACTGGTCTTCTGCAGGCAACCTCCCCCGCTGTGAGTTCACGGGTGCTGTAGCCATGTCAGGACCAGAAGATGGTGTTTCATAGAGTTCTTTCCCATCCTCTGGCTGTTGCCTGAGCCTTGGAGGGAAAGCCATAGATCAGATGGCCCACTGAGCATGCCACAGTTACTTCTTTTCCACATTTTGATGAGTTATGAGTCTCTGCATTCACCACTGCCCACTGCATAAAGAAACTTCTTTGACCAAGGATCTATGACTATGAATAGAAGTGTTTAGAATGCAGTTTAACACACCAAGTCCATTTAGCAAAACGGCTGAAGTAGTTGGTCTCCCCTTTCCCACCAGCGCCTATGACCTCACCAGCCTTGGGCTTCTGAACAGGTTTACAGCGCCAAGCATGAATCCCCTCCTGTGGAATGGACTCAGATGTAATCCGAGTGATCTGTACTGTAGCATTTTGAAGACGTATTTTATCATTTGAGACAGAGTCTCATTACGGAGCTCAGGCTGACCTCAAATTTATGATCTTCCTGCCTCAGTCTCCCGAGTGCTGGGATTACAAGCAAGTGCTGCTCTCCCGGTGTGAAGGCGTTTTCAGTGGTGACTAACCTAAGTAGCAAAGAGAAGCCTCTTGGGAGCTTACCAGGCCAAGTCTATAGTCGCACCGGCAATGACAGCTACTCCCAGAGGTCATCACATGCCATAATGGTGAGGAAGATAATGAAAAAATAAGGCACACCACAGGATTGATGGATACAGAAGCTACTGCATTATATGTGTTTAATTCTCACACTGTCATGTGTTCTGGGAACTCTTAAAAGTATTAGCTCTCTGTGGTGGTTTGAATGAAAATGCCCCCCCCATAGGCCCATGGGGAGTGGCATAATTAGAAGATGTGGCCTTGCTAGAGCAGTTGTGACCTTGTTGGAGAAAGTGTGTCATTGGGGGCAGGCTTAGAGGTTTCAGTGCTCAAGCCAGACCCACAATCACTCTCTCTTCCTGCTGCCTGCTGATCCAGGTGTAGACTCTCTGCTGCGTCTCCTGCACCCTTGTCTGCCTGCATGCCGTCATGCTTCCTGCCATGATAATGGACCAAACCTCTGAAACCCTAAGTCAGCCCCAATTAAATGCTTTCCTTTTTAAGAGTTGCTATTTTCAAGGTGTCTCTTTGCAGCCATAGAACACTGAGTAAGACACCATCTCTCATCCTCAGACATCCTATGAGCCAAAGGTTACCTCCATTTTTAAAGATGGGAAAATGTGACAAAGAGAGGTTAGGTAGCTTTCTTGAGATAACAAAACTAGTAAGTGGGAAGGCAGAATAGGAGCCTCAGTAATGAGATTTCAAAGAGCTTTTTAGGTTTTTTTTTTAGATTTATTTATTTTATCTTATTATTTGAGTGTTTTGTTTGCACGTATGTATGTGCACCAGATGTGTGCTTGGTGCTTGAGCATGTCAGAAGAAAGCATTGGGTCTCCTGGAGCTGGAGTTTATAGATGGCTGTGAGCCGCCATATAGGTGCTGGGACTGTAATCCAGGTCCTCTGGGAGAGCAGCTGGCACTATGAGCCATCTCTCCAGCCCACTAGGGGGCTTAAAAAAAGATTTATTACTAAGCTTAGTGGCATATGCCTTTAATCTTAGCACTCGGGAGGCAGAGGCAGGCAGATCTCTGAGTTGGTGGCCAGTCTGGTCTACATAGAGAGTTTCAAGACAACCAGAGCTACAGAGATGATCCTGCCTTTAAAATAAATAATTATTGGGACTGGAAAGATAACTCAGCAGATAAGAGCACAGGCTGCTCTCTTAGAGGACTCAGGTTCAATTCTCAGCACCCACATGGCAGCTCACACCATGTACCTCCAGTTCTAGGGGGCAATGCCCTTTCCTGTCTCTCTTCAGGCAGTATGCATGCATGTGGTACATAGACACACATGCAGCAAAAACCTTCATCCATATATATAAAATAAACAAAAGACTTTGGAAGTTTTTTTTATTATACACTGTTGTGTATGTGGTGTATGATGTATGTGTTGGTATGTGCACATGCATGCAGGCGCCCTCAGAGTCCCAGGAACTGGAGTTCCAGGAGTCATAAGCCGCCCTGTGAATAAGCTGGGAGCTGTGCATGCATCCTCTGCAAGGGATCCTATGTATCCTAACCATGGAGCCATCCTTTCATCCCTCAAGGGAGGTTTTGTTTCTGTGAAAGTGAACCTCATTCCATCCCTCAGAATAGTCAAGATGGCCTGGCTTTGGTAGCACACACCTTTAATCCCAACGTTCAGTCGGCCGAGGTAGAACAATAGCTGTGAGTTTGAGGCCAGCCTGTTCTACATATCGAGTTCCAGGCCAGCTGGAGCTACATGGTAACATCCTGTTTAAAAAATAAACAAAACCATCCTGGTGATGGTGGTGGCTCACGCCTTTAATCCCAGCACTTGGGAGGCAGAGGCAGGCGGATCTCTGTGAGTACCAGGCCAGCCTGGTCTACAAGAGCTAGTTTCAGGGCAGGCTCTAAAGCTACAGAGAAGCCCTGTCTCGAAAAACCAAAAATAAATATAAACAAACAAACAAAATTAAGACAAAAAAGGAGAGCTAGAGGTCCCTAATAATATCATTGTTAGTGTGTCCTTTGCTCGTAGCTTGAAAGGAAACTGGTATGCTTCTCCCTGCCCTGCTGATGTGGCAGCACACACTTTTAATCCCAGCACTCAGGAAGCAGAGGCAGATGGTCTCTGTGAGTTCAAGGCCAGCCTGGTCTACATACTGAATTTCAGGCCAGCCAGAGCTACAAAGTGTCCTAGTTCTGTTGCTGTGAAGAGACCCCATGAACCACACAACTCAAAAGGGCAAGTGTTTGATCGGGGGGCTTGTGATGTTCCCATCATGGTAGGAACACTGTGGCAAATATCGCTCTGGAACAGTAACTGAGAGCTACATACTGATCCACAGACTGCAGAAAGAGAGTCTGGGCCTGGCATGGGGCTTTTAAAGCTCAAAGCCCACCCCCAATGACACGCTTCCTCCAAAAAAGGCCACACCTCCTCCAACGAAGCCATATTCCTCCTAATCCTTCTAATCCTATCAGAGAGCTCCACTCTCTGGTGACAAAGCGTTATTCAAATATAGGAGCCTATGGGGATCGTTCTTATTCAAATCAATGCATACAATGAGACTCTGTCTCAAAACAAAATATTCCAAGCAATATTTGATATATATCAAAGTTATTCTAAACAGTTCTCAATCTCCTTGAAGGCTTGGGAACATCCGAGCTGCATCCTAAGTCCTCAAGTGCTGTGCCTCAGTCGCCCCATTTCCCACAGCAGAGTTCACGACTATGGCACAGATCTGGTGAGGGGGAGGGCAGCCATGAGCTGTCACCCCAGGCTGCTTTCCCTGTTCTTGCCTGTGACAGGAAAGGATGCAGGCCCAGAGGTGACAGAGTCCTGTGGCCTCTGTCCTGCCCATTTGGGGAGATGAGAGGTGGGGGATAAGTCACCGAGGTTGGACTTTCACCTCACCTTCATGGCTTCCCAGCGTCCTCAGAGCCTTGGGCCCTAAGTCCCCTCTGTCCTCTTCATTTCTAAATCCTTCTGAGTGTTCATGGCCCGTGTGTCATCCTCATGGTCCACACCCAGGTCCTGACATCCAACCCTCTGGATTGAGCCCTGTGCTAAGAAGAACATTTACTATTCTAACCCACAAATATTATCTCAAATGGTGAGATGAGTGAAGGATGGTTAGAAAGATAGATAAAACTAGGATTTCAGAAAACATTCCTAAGTGTGATGCTTTGAATTCTTGTTTCCCAAAAGGGAAATCAAATCAAAGACAAAATGATTTTGTGATCCATTCCCCGTTGTCAGTTTGAGAGGCACTGCTGGACATTTCCCATGAGAATGTGTGTCTCCCTGGGGAGACCCTCAGCTCCATTTCCCAGCTCTTGAGTCTGTGTTTCTTACTCTTAGTGCTGATGCTGACCCGGTGGGCCCTGACTTCTCTGACTGTGAAGCTCAGGAACATGGAGACTGTTTCTGGTTTGTTCCCAATCGCACCCCCAGCACCTCTCACACTCTCTGCATGTTCTAGCTGCTCAATGAATGTTTGTTGTGGGACCACTTCCTCAGGCCCACCCTGGCTCTGACCGCCACCCCACCCTCTGTGAAGGAGCTACTGGAACTGATTCCAGAAGAGCTGGTTCTTGGAGCGTGGGCTGGATGGGGAGTACCGGAGTGTATTTGAGCTTTGGTGGATGTGACAAGGACTGAATGTGAAAATGGGCTGGGGGCAGGGAGATGTCCTCACAACTGTCTTGGGGGGAGATGAGTTCCTACTTACTCAGGGGGGTCTCAGCAGGATGAGCGGGGGTGGGGGACAGCCCCAGCAATGGGAGGGGGCATAGGTCACAGGCCAATGGGGCCTCTGATAGGAGGGCAGTTGGGTGCATGGCAGCTCCAAACTCTTCCTTATCCTTTTGTCCTCCTCACCCACTGCAGCTGGGGGAAGCCGGCCAGACTGGAGGCCCAGCGGGGGGTGGGGCTGAGGGCGTCTTGAAGGCTGCTGCTGTTTCTACCTTTTAGGACCTGGGAAGGCCTGCTTGCACCACCAGCTGGCCTAGGAAGTCTGGTGTGCTCACCTCCAGGGAAAGAGGGGAACCTTGAATGCCAGCCAGGATGCACCAGAGCCATCACCAAACAGGAGCTGGCAACAAGCAGCGCCCAGTGACCTTGTATACAAAGGTCGCCTGGACCTATTTATTCTCGGCTCACAGAATCCTGACTTCCTGTGCCGGCTGCGGGCTTCCTGGTTGGGTATCCTATTAGCTCCTCTCCCTCCCAGACCCTCCCTCCCCCATCTCTGGCCTGTCACCACAACCTTTACCTTCCTAGTGTCACCCCCCCCCCCCAGCTTCTGCCCCAGCCTGTTCCTTCTTCCTTAGCAACCAGCCCTAAGCTCCGCTCTCCCTGTCCTCTCAATTATAAGGTGCAGCAAGACAGTGTATCTGGATTAGGGACCAGGGAACTGAAGGAGCATCTGGCAGCCACCTCCTCTTGTCCCACCCCTACCGCCACATCCCTTGTCTCACATCCCGTAGCAGGGATAGAGCGTATGCTTTGGCAAATGAGCTTCAAGCTCTCAGCACAGAAGCCGTGTCTAACGTACCTTTGCTGTCCTAATGCTTTGCACGTGATTGGCCTGGGACGGATGCTGGAAAAATGTTTATAGAATGAACACATGTTTGCCCAAGGTCAGGCAGCTAGGAAGTAGCTATAATTCAAACCTAGTTCTTCCTGGATCTCACCCCACCCCACCCTGAACCCTCCAGGAAGCCTTCCTCTACTTAGTCAGGCAGCTTCTGTCCCCACACCTTAGAGACCTGGACACTTGCTACATTCTTGTCCTCACCCAGGATAGGCTCTGACCCCACAACTCTGTGACTTTGGGAATGCCATGAGAAGACCTCAGCCACGATAGTGATCCCTGTTTGTGGGCCACTCCCCATCCATTTGCCCCACCCCTTTCTCGTGCTGGCTCCCATAAGGGTCACCTAGCGCCAGGCCCAGCTCTGTTCATTTTGCAGCAGCTTAGTGCTAGCCTCTGACCTGCGCACTCCATCTGCATTCCCTCCTAGTTCAAGCTGGGACCTCTGCTGTCCCCCATAGTAATGTGAGGCCTTTGGGGGTGTCTGGTGCTGCCGCTAGGCTTGCATGGGCCTGAACACTGACCTTAGGCAGCTTCTGTCCCCACCATTGTTTTCTTCAGTGAGAGAAGGCATGGAGGCCTGCCTGGCTGTGGGGCCTGAAACCACACAGGCCTTCCAAGGTCTTAGCAAGGGTTGAAGGCTGTGTGGCTCTGGGAAGTCCTTTACACTGTCTAACCACCCACCTCGGGCCACAACGTTGGCCCATCACCTCCGGCCATAACGTTGGCTCATTTGCTCTGTGGCCAGTTGACAGACGGCTGTTTTCTTGTGGCTTTAGAACAGTGAGACAGTTCATTGTGTTTACTTAGCCATGCAGCAAATGTTTCCTGAGCACGAGCCATGTGCCAGGTACTGGTCTAGGCTTTGGCCATCCACCATGGAAGAAGTCTGACAGATTGCTGGGGGAGGGGCTTGCAGCACACAACATTTAGTGTGTGAGGCAGAGGCCCACCGCCTGATAAGGCCTGAAAACGCCAGGATGAGGCTGAGTGGTGAGGATTTGCCCAGCACTTGTGAGAACCTGCGTAAGATCAGCACCAGAAGACAAATGAACAAACAAACAAACCAAGATCAACAGCAGCAAAGAGAGAAGAGAGGAAAAGATTGACTAATGTTTACTCTCAAGTATCGCCCCGCTGCTTAGTGCATGAATTCCGTAATTCAATTAGAAGTGAATGCTGGGTGACGGCTCAGCAGCCAGCGTGCTTGCCTGAAAACTGAGGTCAGTCTGCAGGAGCCACACAGGGAAGAAGACACCTGACTCCTGCGAGTTGTCCTCCGACCTCACATTTTACGTCTACACACATGCGCATGCATGCACGCATTATAAAGCGTTTTTAAGTGGACGTTGTATCTTTTAAAAGAGAATCACAGTCAGCCATGGTGGCACACTCCTTTAATCCCAGCATTCGGGAGGCAGAGGTGGGCAGAGCTCTGTGAGTTTAAGGCCAGCCTGGTCTACAGAGAGAGCAGTCAGGACTTCATAGATTCTCAAGCAAAACCAAAGAAGATAACCACAAGCTGATATGGCCGCACACAACTGCAATTGCAGAACTGGTAAGTGGAGCCAGGAAGACCAGGGGTTCAAAATCTCTCTCTGATTGATATATGTGATCCTGTCTCAACACCCTCTCTCCCAGAAAAAAAGGTAATTACAGAGTTAACATCTGACCCCACATTGTCTCTGCCGTATATCCAAAAGAGCAGACCATTCCAGCCTCACCCTCACTCACACTCACACTCTCTCTTCTCTCTTTCTCTCACACACACACTCACACACTCTCACACTCACTCTCACACTCACTCTCACACTCACTCTCACACACTCACACACTCTCACACTCACACACTCTCACACACTCACACACTCTCTCACACTCACACATACTCTCACACTCACACTCTCACACTCACACACTCACACTCACACTCACACTCTCACATTCACAGGCTCAGGGACAGCTGCAGGGGAGGGGACGAAACAGGGTGAGAGCCAGAGGAGCCAGGAGTTCGCGGAGAGAGTGTGTCTTCTGGTAATGTCAGAAGCTGTACTGTTTTGTCATCTTTTACTCTTTTGGCTTTTTGGGGGGCCCACCACCCAGCTCCCGAGTAAACCACACACACAGAGGCTTTTTCTTACTTATAAATGCCTGGCCTTAACGTGGCTTGATTCTTGCCCGCTTTCTTTCTTTCTTTCTTTCTTTCTTTCTTTCTTTCTTTCTTTCTTTCTTTCTTTCTTTCTTATTTATTTATTTATTTATTTATTTATTTATTTATTTATTATGTATACAATATTCTGTCGGTATGCCAGAAGAGAGCACCAGACCCTATTACAGATGGTTGTGAGCCACCATGTGGTTGCTGGGAATTGAACTTAGGACCTTTGGAAGAGCAGGCAATGCTCTTAACCTCTGAGCCATCTCTCCAGCCCTTGCCCGCTTTTCTTAGATTATCCTGTCTACCTTTCCCCTCTGGGCTTTTATCTTTCTTACTTATGTACATCTTACTTTCCTTCTTACTCTGTGGTTAACTGTGACCGTCCTCAGTGTCCTCCTCTTCTTGCTCTCTTGCTCCTCCTCTTTCTTCTTTCTCCTTCTATTTATCCTCTCTGTCTGCCAGCCTTGCTTATCCTTGCTCCCGCCTCGCTATTGTCGGTTCATCTCTTTATTAGACCATCAGGCGTTCTAGGCAGGCAGAGTAGCACAGCTTCACAGAGTTAAACAAATGCAGCGTACACAACAGTCACACACCTTGAACTAATACTCCTTAACACTGCACCCATAAAATCTCACCAGCCTGATGCTTGGGCATGAGCTGAGCAGTGACAACAGCAACAGTGGATGGGGAAGACCACAAGAACTAAGGCAACTACGGAATGCAGAGGCCGGGGTGATAGCCTTCCCCAAGAAGACATACACTGGCTCTCCAATACCAAATGGTCGGCCCTGAAAACATAAATCATACAGATACACAGAAATATATGCATGTGTGAATATAACAATAATTAATGAAAAAGGAGGTACAGATTCGAAAGAGAGCAAGGAGGGTTTGGAGGGAAGAAAGGGAAAATGATGTAATTAATTATCTTATAATCTCAAAAAATAAGAGACGATTAAAAGAAGCCCGTTAAGTGGAAGAAGCAGACATGAAAAGACATATGTTGTATGGCACCTCTTATTCATTGTCCAGAACAGGCAAATCCACAGAGACACAAAATAGACAAGTGATTGTGAGAGGCTGGGGCAGGGGGATGACGGAGAAGGGGAGCTCAGGGGGAACAGGGTTTCCTCTGGGGTGATGAGCTGCCCAGCAGTAATAGCTGCATCATACTGAGGGTCTCCTGGATAACCCTGAGCCGTCTACGGGAAGATGGTTGAAGTGGTGGATTCTGGGCCATTCTGTTTTACAGTGGAATGAGGGTTTGCTGTCCCGACCTTGTCACACTGTGCCACAAGCAGAGTGGCAGATTCAGAGGCCAGCCAAGTCAAGCCTTGAGGGCCCTGGAGGGCAGATGGAGCAGGATCAAGGGAGGGGAGGAACAGGGAATGGCTGGGTTTGCTGTCTTGCCTTAGCAAGACAAGCTCTGGGGGTGGGCAGGCTGGAGAAGTACGCTGACACGGGACATTTCTAGGCTCACCTGCTTCCGGGACAGGCAAGACGGGCAGAAGATGACCAGGGAGCTTCAGAGGCCAAAGGAGACATGTGGAAGGCAAGGCTGGAGGGCAGCAAGCAGAGGCTTCAGTGATGGCGGGAGCAGCAAGTGAAGACTGCAGGCTGGAGAGAAAGGCAGAGCAGGCAGAGACTCCGTGTTCAAAAACACCAGAGACAGGCTAAACCACAGGCTGGTCCCAGCCAGGAACCGGGGGGGGGGGGCTAACTTTTGGGGGGTGGGAGGAAGAGTAGGAGCATAGAGGGGACATTATCAAGGTGGACAGCAGGTGAGGCTTTCCTAGGTCTGGACTTCTGAGTTCTTTCTAATGAGGAGGAGGGTCAGCTGTCAGTATGCTAACACCAGGAGGCCGCACTGGAGGGCCCAGGACAGGGCTAAACTAGCAATGGAGAACAGAGAAGGGTCAGAGGGTCATGGATGGGGACAGCGGAGAGGGAGGACAGCAGTGAGAGGGACAGCGGAGCCTCATGGCAGCAGGCCCTCTCCAGCAGGGCTCAGCAGTCCAGTGGAAGGCACCAAGGCAGCCAGATCTTCCGGCCCAGAAGGCTCTGAGTGGTGTAGCAGCCCCTGGGCAGGGATGGCAGACAGGGAAGCTCAGTAAGGCCAGAGAGCTTGGGGTGAGGAGAAGGCATGGTGGGGCCTGGAAGTCTTGGGGTGTGAGACTGAGGGACAGACAGACGGGAGGTGACTAGAGAGCAGACCATGAGCTTTGAGGGTCACAGGGTCACAGGTTAGGTGAGTCCCGGGTTGCGGGTTGGAGGCCTGACTGACACAGACAAGGTACAGCAGAAGTTAGCCGCTCACCAGCTGACGGCAGACTGGGCGAGGCTGGAGCACGGGAGGGGGCTCTGGGACCATGCTGAGGGAGGGAGAGAAAGGCTTGTCCCATGATGCTGGGCCAAGAGGAGTCAGGCTGGAGGGAGGAGTGGGAGAAGCAGAGCAGGAAATGCTGGTGGCTGTGTGCCTCCCTGTGAGCACCAAGGGCTGGACACAGGTGTCCAGACCAGTTCCCTCTGCAGAGCCCAGCACAGAGGGACTCCATCCTCACAGGGGGGCCGCCACAGTTGGGGCTGCCCTTCTGAGGGAGCTTGCACCCATCTCTCCAATCAGCTGTCGGCACCCTCGTTAAGATGTGATGGACGTACATGGTCCATGTCCTGTCCCCAGGCCGCAGCTTTCAGCTGAAAGAAATGAAATTTTCAGCCCATAGACCCACACTCCAGCCAACCACAGTGGCCTCTTTCCAAGCCCATCTGTGTACTAGACCACAGCCAGAGTGAGGGAGGCACCCCACCTCCCTGCATCCAGAGTGAGGGAGACACCCCACCTCCCTGTGGCCAGAGTGAGGGGGCACCCCACCTCCCTGCAGCCAGAGTGAAGGGGCACCCTACCTCCCTGCGGCCAGAGTGAGGGGGCACCCCACCTCCCTGCGGCCAGAGTGAGGGAGGCACCCTACCTCCCTGCGGCCAGAGTAATAGGGGCACCCCACTTCCCTGCAGCCAAAGTGAGGGGGCACCCCACCTCCCTGCAGCCAGAGCGAGGGAGGCACCCCACCTTCCTGCGGCCAGAGTGAGGGAGGCACCCCACGTCCCTGCGGCCAGAGTGAGGGAGACACCCTACGTCCCTGCAGCCAGAGTGAAGGAGACACCCCACCTCCCTGTGTCCAGGTGAGGGGGCACCCCACCTCTCTGCAGCCAGAGTGAGGGAGGCACCATACCTCCCTGCAGCCAGAGTAATGGGGGCACCCCACTTCCCTGCAGCCAAAGTGAGGTGGGCACCCCACCTCCCTGCAGCCAGAGTGAGGGAGGCACCCCACCTCCCTGCGGCCAGAGTGAGGGGGCACCCCACCTCCCTGCGGCCAGAGTGAGGGGGGGCACCCCACCTCCCTGTGGCCAGAGTGAGGGGGGCACCCCACCTCCCTGCAGCCAGAGTGAGGGAGACACCCCACCTCCCTGTGGTCAGAGTAATGGGGGCACCCCACTTCCCTGCAGCCAAAGTGAGGTGGGCACCCCACCTCCCTGCAGCCAGAGCGAGGGGGCACCCCACCTCCCCCCCATAGGACCTTCTCTGCTGCCCCAGGCCTGCAGGATGGCTTCAGCAGCCACTCGGTCAGATGCATCTCATGAAGGGACCACACTTAATCATCTGTGTTCCCCACTTGTCCCTGCACTCTCCTCCGTGGCTGATTATGGTGGCCACCTCCTCCCGAAGGACATCCCCCTCCCTCCCTCTGGCTAGCTCCTGGTCCTGCCCTCTCCTCTTCCAGGAAGCCTTCCCTTTGAGTCATGAACACCCTCTTGTGTATTCCTAGAGCTTCCTCCTTGTCCAAGCTCTGTGCTCGTCTGTGGCCTGGTCTTCCTGCCACGGATCTGGGGGTCTCCAACACATCACCTAATATGAGTGTTCAGCACAAGCTATTGCATGTGGCTGGGCTGGGCTGCGGATTTCTGTTTAATTCTCTCTCTTTCTATTAGACAAGGTCTCATTTAACCTAGCTGGCCTGGGTAGCACTTCATCCCAGGGGATCCCTAAGGTCACCTTAATTCCTCACTGCTCCCTGAAGACTTTTCACTGCTTACGCAGCTGCCTGACCGTGCAGATGAACGTATCCAACCCTGGCTCGTGTGAGCCTCGATATCATATCTTTCCAGTCCCCATCAGTTGTGCCTCCCCCCCTCCCAATCATTCTTCGGGGGAGACTCCTGGGTCTCTGCCTGGAGATCAGTGTGCGACACACCCACCCACCTGCACTGTCCCTGCCCTTCTGCACCTGCATTTCCTGGTGTAGAATAGTCTTTTTGTACACTGTGAAGATGTGTCTTTGCCAAGGTGCCTTCTGATTGGTTTAATAAAGGGATGAGTGGCCAATAACTAGGCAGGAAGAGGTTAGAGGGAACTTCTGGCCAGAGGAAAGGAGGAGAGAGAGAGACAGAGACAGAGAGAGACAGAGACACACAGAGAGAGACAGAGAGAGACAGAGAAAGAGAGAAATCTAGGAGCGGGAGAGAGGCCAGGAGAGGAAACAGGAGGTATAAGATGGAAAAAGGGGGCTGGAGAGGTGGCTCAGAGATTAAGAGCATTGTCTGCTCTTCCAAAGGTCCTGAGTTCAATTCCCAGCAACCACATGGTGGCTCACAACCATCTGTAATGAAATCTGGCCTGCAGGCATACATACAGACAGAATATTGTATACATAATAAATAAATAAATATTAAAAAAAAGATGGAAAAAAGGTAAAAAGCCACAAGGCAAAATGTAGATTAACATAAATGGGTTCATTTAAGCTATGAGACCTAGTGGGACAAACCTAACCTAAGCTATGGGCTGAGCTTTCATAATTAATAATGCCTCCATGTCGGTTTTTGTGAGCTGGTGGCCCAAAGGAAAATCTGTCTACGACTTCCCACAGGCTTTCTCTGACTAAGTCTCCCTTGGCTCCCTCCTTCCCAAGCCCTCTCTGGTCTCAACTCCCTGTGTCCCTCCAGCTCACATGGTTGGGCAGAAATAGGGGCAGGGCTAGGAAGCAGAGGACTCTGGGAGTCAGGCCAGGTCATGTTCCTTAGGCGTCCTGAGGTTTTCTCTGGAATGAGGGGAGCTGTCTGGAGCTGCAGGTTTGTTCTAGAAACTGTAGCTCTACCAAGAGTTTCCACAGTGCCCTGGAGGGACTCAAGGCGGCCTTCACTCCAGAGGACCTGCCCAGCAGTGTGTACAGGGGACTCCTGGGTAAAGAGGAGAGAAAGAGAGGGCAGGGGGCAGAGCCTATGGAAGGGTTCACACCCTACAGCTCTGCAGTCAGTTCCAGGGCACCCCAAGTTCTGGGGCTTCTGGGGGCTACAGGGAGAGTTGGAGATGGTCTGCCAGGCCAGTGCTCCTGCTCAGCTGCCCCAAGGCTGGCAGGAGGGCTCACTCACAGTTCGCTGTTTCTCTGAGAGTTCCAGGCCCTGAAGGTTTCCTGACTTGGAGCTGAAGTCAAATAGCAATGAGCCTCAGCTCTATCAGCCTTGGGCTACTCAGCATGCTATCTGCAGCAGATCTGAGCCTGCTCCATAGGCTTCTAACCAACAAGAACAGGGAAACAAGTTAACCATTACTGGCACTGGATCTAGAGGCTGGAGAGGAAGCTTGGTGGTTAAGGACACTTAAGGCTTTTTCAGAGACTCCTGGGTTTGCTCCCAGCACCCACATCAGGTGGTTTACAATTGCCTGTTCCAATGCCCTTTGGCCTCTTTGGGCTCCTGCACACACTGGTGCATATAAGCACACACAACCACACACACACATATTTATAAATAAAAATAAGAAATAAATCCTTTAGAAAAGAGTAAGTACTAAAACTGGGGGAGTGTGGGCAGTGCTTGCCTACGGCAACACAGGGCTGTAGTCAATAGAGGCAGAAGGTCAGCAAGACCTCGTCTTAAAAATAACAAGTCAGGGTTGGGGGTATAGGTCAGTTGATACAGTGCTTGCCTTGAAAGCATGGAACATTCATTTCAATCCCCAAAACCCTTGTAGAGGAAACAAAGCCAGGCTTGATGGTACGGAGGAAGAATGATCCTTGGCCAACCAGGCTAGCACACTAGGTATGTTCCAGGCTGCTGAGAGATCCAGGCTCGAGAGAAAGAAAGAGGTGGATGCACCCGAGGGACCATATTGAGGTTGTCCTCTGGTATGTGCACCCCATACACATGAACACGCATACACACCCACACAACAATACACCCACACACCCACAGAGCACACAAGTCAGTTCCAAGAGAGTTCATATTAAAATACGCATAAAACACAAACCTCAATGGAATGGAACTCTGCCATGTCCCAAGCCAGAAAAAGGTCACCTTGGGGAAGGTGGTGACCGGAAGCAGACCCAGAACATAGAGTGCTGCTCGTGTTCTGTGTCTGGACCCGCGCTCTAGCTACACGGGTGTATCTGGCTGGGGAAACTGTATCAGGTTGCACACACTAATGATTTGTACGCTTTAATGTATGTTTGTGTGCCTTAATTACAAATTGACATTCCAGGCTAATCGATAAAGGCTTGGCTGATGGACAAAAACACAGCTTCTAGCAAGACATTAAACCCAAGGCAGCAGGGAAGAGACCTTCCCTGCCCTCTCAGCCTGGGTGAAAGCCCCAGGGACAGGTGGAAAATTCTGTGTGTGTCAGTGCTTCATAAGATCCTTGGCCTGTGACTTGGCTCCCTGGGCTTTCAGAGATCTGGGCTGAGCGAGTCTGCAGTGCAGGAAGACCCTGCAGGAAATGCCCAGCTCAGCGCTGGGCAGAGTGTCTGCATGACGGGATCTGAGCAGCGCACAGGTAGACCGGCTGACAGCTTCCAGACTTAACCATTGCCTGATTCTCGGCGGATGATGCACCGAGCGTGGGCACATGACAGATCCAGTGTGTTCCTATGACCTTCCCTTGCTCTGGGTGTTCCTGCTGCCTGGAACACCTTGCCCAGTGTCCCTGACTGGAGCCTCCAGTCTTCGGCAAATCCTAGGCAGGCTTCAAGGCTCAGTTCAACAAGGCCTTACTCCTCCCCACCTCCCTGCTTCCCACCCCTTCTCAGTCTAACGATTGCCCCCACCGGCTCAAAAGAGTGCTTTGGTCTGTCCCCTCCAAGACAGAGTTCTGTGACCCCAGCCCTCTGCTGAGGATTAAGGGATAAGCATGAGCAGGAGTCCGTGCAGCAAGGATTAGAAGTGAGGGGGATGGTCCCCTCTAGACAAAGGAAGCATTAGTAGGTTAATGGAGAGTCCTGTTTGCACTGCTAATTTGAAGGCTGCTCATCTTTTGTCCTAAGCGAAGATCTAATGCTTTGATAAGAACTTTATTGTGCCGCAGTATTGATTGAGGGTGGCCCTGGCTGTGGAATGCCTGAGTATGCAATTCGTGCCTAATTCCTTAAGTGATTTGGGCACATTTTTCTCTTATTGATGGGCATTATAATGACTATAATAAACCAAAGAAACCTCAGGTGAAACAACATATCATTACACCAGTCAATAGAGGTGTAGCCGTGAATGTAATGACTGTGTTTGCTAAGTCCGTCTTTGTTAAGGACGTCTGCCCAGGTTCTGATGAGACTCCGAAGTCTGTGTGTGACTCAGTGACTGTCAGTCGTTTATTTATCTACTCATTCATCCATCTGGCATATCCTCAGCCCCACTGCGGCCCCAGGCTCCATGCCAGTGGCCAGGGAAACACCACTTCACTTCCAAATGAGTAACCATCTCTGCCTAGCCGGCACCAGGGATGCCAGCCTCCTTGTGTGAATACGAGCCCTGGTCAGTGGAGTATTAAGAGAAAGGCGGGCCAAGAAGCGAGTCTGGGACACGCTGCCTAGAGATGGCAGTTGGGGGTTAAGCTGAATACGGAGCGTTTTGTTAATAGGGCTCACGCTTGTTTCCATTCCATGAAAGCAGTTCAAGCTTCAGAACGGCCCAAAGGGCAACTCAGTGTCCTCAATGAGAGTGCTTGCTTGCCTAACAGGTGGGTGGCCCTGGATTTAATCCTCAAAAACAAACAAAGAAATGAATGAAGTAAGGTCGCGGAGTGACCAGAACCATTTTGAAGATGAACAAAGATATGAGAGTCACACTTTCTGATATTAAAATTGACTACAGGACCATGTATCAAGTACCTAAACTATGGAAATAGAATCAAGACAGACATGTTTAGTTTGATCCGGTGAGATCAAGTTGACAGGCCAGAGACATTGAATTGGGTAATTTGGACAGTTTAGACATTGAAGAAACAAGAAAGAGGAGGAGTAGTTAGATTTTATAAAAAGATAAAAGCTTTTATGGGCTGAGGATGCAGGGCATTAGAACAGGTGTCCAGAACGTATATGACTCAGGATTCCTCCCTCCAGAACCATAAAAATTAAACAAAAAAGAACATTTGGATGTGTGGAGAGATGTTTTGGTGTTTACAAGCAAGTACTACTCTTTCAGAGGATCTAAATTCAGTTCCCAGTGTTAAAAATAAGTCTAGGTTAGCAAGAAAGAGACCTCTGCTCCAGTTAGAGTGCCCTGACAAGCAACCCTTTTCTCTTGATCCAGGGTGTGGGGAGCCAGTAGAGACCAGAGTGCGTTCAGCTTTGCTTTTTAACTCGGGCGGTGACTGTGTCTTTCCCCAAATAAGCTGGGCTCCCACTTTACAGTCTTATTCAATTTGCTTGGCACACAGGAACTGAGAGAGGAGGGGAAATGGAGTCACAGCTCCAGGCCATCGAATTCCTGGGTTAGCAGGGGCTTTTGAGATTCTTACCAGGGATACAGGTGTATGTGCTAAAGCAATAGCGTAGCAGTCTTACGAGATGAAAAAGATAAAAAGATTTGAGTTCCTGGTGTAAACACAAGTTTGATATAAAACTTGCATTTGGCTTCTTGTGCTGGCACCGGCACTAGACGGCTTACCAGAAATTTCGGCTCCAGGAGATCCAACATCCTCTTCTGGCCTCCAAGGGTATGGCATTTACATGCACACACCCACACAGATATACACATAACTAAAAATATTTTAAACCTTTGTGATGAGGGTGAAAGGTGAAGTCTGTAATCCCAGGGGGTGGGGTGGAGGCAGAGGGTCAGGAGTTCAAGGCCAGTCTCAGCTACGTAGCAAGTTCGAAGCCAACCTGGAACACATGAGATATTTTATCAAAAACCAAACCAAATAAACAAACAACAGCATCAAAACCCTCAAAAGTTAGAGGCAGTATTATCAAATCATATGTTTAATATATTAAAATATGTAGGAATGTTTACATTTCAACAATTAAGTCAGCTCAGTCTCAAAGTGGGCAAAGGATTTGAGTAGCTATTTCTCTAAAATCCATACACAAACAGTTAGTGAAAGCACATGGGAACATACTCAGGTGTCATTCGTCATCAGGAAACACAGAACAAAGCTAACATAGGATACTTCTTCACATCTGCCTGAAGAGCTATTCAAACAAACAAACAAACAAACAAAAACACAATATCAAGCAGTGGCAGGATGTGGAAAAGGCATCCCTCCTTCATTGCCGGTGGGAATGTAAGACAGTCCAAACAGTGTGATGATATCTGAGCAACCACAACAGAAACAACAGCTACAAAAAGAAAAAGCCTGGTCATGTGACCCAACACAACTCCTAGGTTTACGCTGCAAGGAGACTTAAACAAGGACAGTGTGCCAAGGGTCACAACACTCTTTTTCCCAGTAGCCAAAAGGCGAGGCCAACCCAGGCCCATCCCCAGGTGGATGGATAGTGATGTAGGCACCCAGGGAACTACTTAACCTGGAAAAGGGAGGGAATTCTGGCACGTGCTCCCATGCAGACGAGCTTGATGACAGTATGCCAAGGGAAAGAGCCAATCACAGAAAGGAAGCCAAGGGAAAGAACCAATCACAGAAAGGATACATTCTGTGAGTCCATTGATATGGAAAACCCTGGGCAAGCAGATCCAGAGAGGGCCAATAAGTAAGCAGTTGCTAGGAGACAGAAAAAGGGTGACCAGGGGTTCCAAGGGTCATGAAGAATACTCTGGAATGAGATTGCACTGCTCAGCTGTATAGATATACCAAAACCCCCTAAATTGTGTAGTTTTTTTTGTTTATCTAATATTCTTATTTATTTGTTGAGATGGGGTCTCCTGTAGCCCGGCTGTCCTCAAACTTGCTTTGTAGCTAAGGCTTTACCTCGAACTCTTGACCTTCTCGCCTCTACCTTCAAAACGCACGGGCCGCCACAGGCAGCCTTGAACTGTACAGGGTAATTTTTACATCAAGTGAATTTTATTTCATTAAAAAAGGATAATTCAGCTGGGCAGTGGGGCACACGCCTTTAATCCCAGTACTCGGGAGGCAGAGGCAGGGAGATCTCTGTGAGTTCGAGGCCAGCCTGATCTACAAAGAGAGTTTCAGGACAGGCTCTAAAGCTACAGAGAAACCCTGTCTCGAACAAACAAATAAACAAAACAAACAAACAAAAAAAACCAAGGATAATTCACGCCTAGCTTAAAATCAAAAAGAGAAAGCATTCCTTCGGCTTGCTCCTGGAGGATGCTGGAAGGACAGGGTGATTACAGCCATTGTGTGATGTGGGGGGGGGGGGGGGCTTAAGGATTAGCTAGGGTTTATATGTAGGACAGAAGGAGCAGGGAAGGGCTCTGGGGTGATTCAGCTGGCACTGCCAGGAGGCCATTACCACGGGAACACAAGCAGCTCTTGCTTGGCCAAACTAGGACTTGACTTATGAGAGCTCTGTCTGTTCACAAGCAAAGTTGCATGCCTGGGACAGTGTGTAATCCCTCAGACTTGCTAAGTGCTTTCTGTGTTCCCTTTGTCAAGTGCTTTCCATGGGCGAGCCCGTCCGATCCTGTGAACCAGGTGCCACTGACCCCTGCGTACATTAGCGACTTGCCTGTGTTTCCAAATGGTGGAGCCTCTGCCACTGGACTGCTGTCCTCCAAAGCACACGTGACAGCCACCATGTCAGCTCAGTCTAGTGCTCACCTCCTTGACGCCTGCTGAGTTGTGGGTCCATGCACAGACCCAGGTGGGAAGCAGTGAGGGATGGATGTCTGGTTGTCATGGTTACAGAAAATGGAGCTTTAAGAGGCCAAGCCACCGCTCTGATGTTTACACCACAAAGTGTGTCAAGGCTTTGAACAACCCGGTGTGTAATAAATGCCTGTGGCCATGTCAGAGGAGCAGCAGGTGGCATTCACGGTGTCAGCCCACCTGGAGGCAACACTCTGATGGGTGGGTTTTGGTTGGGCAGGGCCCCGAGACCCCAGACTCCAAAATGTCTTTTCTTCTGTTCTGCCTTTACATGTTTGCTGTTACTATCTTCCTCTGGTATCTGGCCCATGTGAATGGGTATGGGGAGATCCCACTGCCTATGATGTAGTGAGTCTATCTCATGGCTACATCCTGTTGTACCGGGCATTTTATTTTTATTTTTATTTTTTTTTTTGGCTTTTCGAGAAAGGGTTTCTCTGTGGCTTTGGAGCCTGTCCTGGAACTTGCTCTGTAGACCAGGCTGGTCTCGAACTCACAGAGATCTGCCTGTCTCTGCCTCCCGAGTGCTGGGATTAAAGGCGTGCGCCACCATCGCCCGGCTTGTACCGGGCATTTTTACATGTGGATTGTCATGAGGATATTTCTTCCCTAGGCTGTACTGTCTAATCGATAATAATAATGTTAGCGTATACAGAGTTTTGATGAATAAAAATAAATACGAGGAAACGCTACACAGCCAAGGCCTATGAGTTTCGCCTAAGGAGCTGCATAGATTGTGGCTCAAGTTAAAGATTAAGAAAAACAATTGAGCCCCAGGAGCCAGGCAGGCCCTAATTCTCTTACCGCTGAAAGATGCAGGCACAGGTTTCCTGTGCATCATTAGCCGAAACAGAGCTTTAAAGTGACTTCAGGCTGGATCAGACATCTTGATCTAAAGTTCACAAGGCACATAGCTGAGTTATAGATTCATTAGGTTAGGGTCAAAAACACAAAACATCTCAGTTTTTACTAGCTGACATATTTTCCTTGCCAGGGTTGGTTGATGATCAAAGGCTATCATTAATTTCTGCCCTCAATCTCCTGATATAAGTATTTATGCACCCTAAATATTTAAAGTAGAGCTGACTGATTCTTTTTCATATACAAAAGTTTAGATTTATGGTTACTTTAAGAATTCCTTATAAGAGGGCTGGAGAGATGGCTCAGAGGTTAAGAGCATTGGCTGCTCTTCCAAAGGTCCTGAGTTCAATTCCCAGCAACCACATGGTGGCTCACAACCATCTGTAAAGGGGTCTATGGCCTGTAGGCATACACACAGGCAGAATATTGTGTACATAATAAATAAATAAATAAATAAATATTAAAAAAAGAATTCCTTATAAGTGCCTGGCGGTGGTGGTGCACGCCTTTAATCCCAGCACTAGGGAGGCAGAGGCAGGTGGATCTCTGTGAGTTCGAAGCCAGCCTGGTCTGTAAGAGCTAGTTCCAGGACAGGCACCAAAGCTACAGAGAAACCCTGTCTCGAAAAGAAAAAAAAAAGAATTCCTTATAAGATTACCTTTCAAGATAAATGATAAAGTAATTGACCCTTTCTTTGTAGCTTCAAAATCCAGCCTTCCAGTAAAAGACCTGACTGAGAATAGCTTGCATGCCCACATGGCTAATTGATAACCAGTTGCTTGGGTATAAATGTATGGGGGTTCTTGGGATAATTTATTTTTACCTGTAATATGTAAAATGTTTACTCATGTGAGGGACATGGAAAACATGCTGTTTTTCACTTGTAGTCATTCACTTGAAAAACAGTGTAAACACACTGTAATTCTTTTTTTTAAATTTATTTATTTATTGAGGATTTCTACCTTCTCCCCGCCACCGCCTCCCATTTCCCTCCCCCTCCCCCGATCAAGTCCCTCTCCCTCATCAGCTTGAAGAGC
>NC_022017.1:5112695-5133751 GCF_000317375.1 Microtus ochrogaster
TTCCTCAGGAAATTCGGGATCAACCTACCCCTGGACCCACTGTAATTCTTATATTGTCTGAAGGATTTTATGGGGTATATAAACTATAAGAAGAATAGAGACAGTTAGAAAGAATTAAAATGGACTAGAAGGAAAACATCAGGAAAGAGAAGGAATAGAGAATGCTAAAGAATAAAGAAAGGTTTCAAGAAAACCATCAAGAGAGTGTGTGAGTGTCTTTGCCCCTTACCCCCTCAGACAGAAAAGTCTAGTATACGCTGCGCTGTGGACTTCTTCTGAGTCCTGCCCTGTCTGGAGGCCATGCCCCCACCCTCCACCCCCAGACACCAACAAACAAGGCTGCAGCTGCTGAGTCTGCAGCTACACAGTCTAACAAACTCACTGTTTCTTCCAAGAAGCGTCCCAGCGTGCAGGTCTGAAGTTTGTACAGTTTGAGGGGGCTCTCACAGACACAAAAGACAAGTAACAATGTTGACAAGACACCATGGCCTTGGGAATGCAGTTAAAGTCCCCTCAAGATCCCAGAGGGTTCAGGTAAGGCTGGAGGAACACTGTGGACGAGGGGTCTGTCACAGAGATCGGCCTTATGATTGGTGCCAGCCACCTGATCATGAGCTCTGTTCTCTGATAGGATCTGTGACTTTGTGTCCCATCCGCATGCAGGAACATTGCTCTGAAACCCAGACCACACAGGCTCCCACTCCGACCTGCCATGCCACAAGCATGCTTACACTCAGGAGACAAGTGGAGGGCCACTCTCAGGAGGCGGTGTAGCCAATAATGTGGCCATCCATCCACTCTTGGGACCACCATCAGTCAGACCCCAGCAGGGTGCTTCTCTGCATCTCTCACCCCATGCCCGAAGCAAAGGCTGCAGAGACCTCACCCTGGGGAGTCTTGCTCCTGCCCTGTGGAGGGCAGATTTGTGGAGCCAGGGAGAGTTTCACGGTGGAACCAAGGACAGAAGCACTCTTTTTGTGGGTGTGGTGATGTGTGTCTGTGGTCAGTTCCTGGGAGGTTGAAACGGGAAGGGTTGCTTGAGCCCGGGAGCTCAGAGTCTCAAAAAAGAGGAGGAGGCAGGTAGCAACCATGACATCTAGGGGCTGGAGGCAGTTCAATCCATAAAGCACTTGTCGCACAAGTGTAAGGGCCTGGGACAGAATCCAAATTACAAAAGTTACAGACAAAAACAGCAACAGGTGATGATGAGTGTTTGTAATCCCAACACCGGGGTTTGGAGAAAGGTGGACCCCCTGGGTTTGTCGGCCAGACAGCCTACTTTATTCAAGGACTGGTGCTTGAGGAACAACTCCTAAGGTTTTACACGCGCGCGCGCGCGCGCGCACACACACACACACACACACACACACACCTTGAAAAACTAGAAAACCTAAAAAACTAGAAAAGAGACCGAGAGAGTGAAAATAAGTGGTGAGGACCTAAGGCTCAGGGAAGATGGCAGAAGAGGGATGGAAGCCCGTGAGAACCAGTAGACTAGAGCATTTGTGTGAGACTGTGTCCCCTAGGAATGTCAGAAGCTATGCCCCAAAATTCTAACCAACAACTACTCAAGCATGAGAGAACACTGGAGATGCTGAGCTGGATGGGGAAAGACTGCAAGACAAACCCTGGGAGAGGAACTCCAGGCAGCCAAGGAATGCTGAGACCAGGAGAGATGTAGTCTTCCCCAGAGAAGACACACTAAGCGGCTAGCCAATACCAGGTGTCAGCCCTGGAAACATTCGTGCAGTAACATGATACAGACCGAGCAGGATCTATTCATACATCAAGTGTGTACCAACAACTAATGAAAAAAGAGGCCATAGATCTGAAAGAGAGCAAAGCGGGGTTTGGAGGGAGGAAATGAAAGGAGGAAATGACGCAATTATATTATAATCTCCAAAATAGAGGAAAATGAAGAGAAATGATGAGGACGGATGGAGATGTGCAAAGGGCACATAGGACACAGAAGAGAAGAGCCTGGGGCTGGGGAGAGTCCAAGGGGGAAGGGAAGTGGGGGTGGGGTGGGGAGGAGAAACAGGAACACTTGCTTAAAAAACACCATAATGGGGGCTGGAGAGATGGCTCAGTGGGTAAGAGCACTGACTGTCCTTCCAGAGGATCTGGGTTCAGTTCTTAGCACCCACATGGCTGTTCACAACTGTCTCTAACTCCAGTTCCTGGGGGCCTGACACCCATGGCAAAACACCAATGTACATAAAATAGAAATAAATAATTTTTTAAAAATGCCATAATGATATCTAATAGTGTTTATGCTAACTAAATAAAAGAAAATTCTGCAAAACAAAACTATATGTCTAACTTACCCAGCTGAGTCTTCCTCCCAGAAGGGGACAAGGGTCGGACCTAATGTAGTATCACCCCCTGCTCCAGGGCACTCTCTGGCTATGTGAGGGTCAGGAGGCTTTGACAAGGTTCATGTGACAATTGAGGAATTTTTACACAATGCTGGATTTTTTGTCATTGTTTTGTTATTGAGGCAGGGTCCTCAAGCTTGTGGTTCCTCTGCCTCAGCTGTCTAAGCTGGGATTACTGGTGTGTTTGCACTACCCCTGATTCTGGGTAGATTCCTATAGTGCTTTTAAGTCAGGCGCAGAAGCCCTTTACAGTGTGCCCACAGGCATTTCTCCAAGTGTGGTTTAACTATCTTGGCAGCTCCTGAGCCCGTCCACGGGGATCTGAGAAGTCAGAACCATCGTCTGCACAATGCAAGGTGTCGTTTGCCCTTTTCACACGGCTGAGGAATGTACAGTGGAGTTTTCCAGAAGCAGCTTAGCATGTGATGTCACATGGCCCTGATGACTAACGGAGCGTGTGCTGGCCTGTGGTTTTATTTCCGATGTCAGGGATTGAACTCAGGGCCTTGACAATGCTAAGAATGTGTTCTCCCCGGAGTCACACCCCTAGTACCTGTGTGCTGTGCTAAGAGTGATCAGGGTGAGGTGGGAATGTGGTTTTATTGATAGAATACTTGCCTAGCACGTGTGAAACAATGAGTTTGACCCCTGTCACCTCATAAACAGGGTGCAGTGGCACACGCCTGTAATCCTAGAACTCAGGAAGCTGATGCCGGAGGATCAGGAATTTAAGGTCATCCTCAGCTGCTTAGGGAGTTTGAGATAGCCTGGGCTGCAGGAGTCTCAAAAACAAGCAAATAGATAACTAACTTGGGGGACCTCAGCAGTTACTAGAAGTGTAGAATGTTCCTGACAACAGAGTACGGGCAATGCGCATCTACTCATGTGCCAGACTTACAATCCAGATGCTGCTTTCAGAATTCTTAGTGATTTTTTTTTTTGTTTTGTTTTGTTTTTTGATTTTTTGAGACAGGGTTTCTCCGTAGCTTTTGGTTCCTGTCCTGGAACTAGCTCTTGTAGACCAGGCTGGCCTCGAACTCACAGAGATCCACCTGCCTCTGCCTCCCGAGTGCTGGGATTAAAGGCGTGCGCCACCACCGCCCGGCTCTTAGTGATGTTTTAAGGGATAGCTGTTGATAGGGTTGGCCAGAAACATGTTTAAACCCCTTTCACAACAGCAATAATTTATCATGTACCACTTGGTTATTTTGCTTTTACACGGTACATAAAGTCCAGAGTTTAGCTTTGTGTCCTCATGTTGCCTGGAGAAGTATGTTATAATAATATAATAATTCATGAAAAGTTACAAGAACTAAAATGAGTCAAAAAAGCATTCAAATTTGATAGTTAACAGGACAAAATTATGTAAAAATCTTGATGGTGTTACATGTTGTAATTCCAGCACTGGAGGTGAAGCAGGAGGGTCTCTCTTCTGAGGCTAACCTGAGGTACATGGTGAGAGCCTAGCTCCAGAAATAAATAGAAAGAAATGATAGGTAACCAAAGGGACATTCATTTAATATTTGAAAGTGCTCCTTATAGTTAACTCAGTAGGAGAACTTGTCCTGGTCCTGCAGGAGCCAACACCTGGGCCTGGTACTGCCGCCTGGGTCAACTTCTCAGTGAAGCATAGAAGTTTCCAGGATGTTCAGACCCGGAACTTTTACCCAAGCCGCCAGGAGCTCTAAGATGGGAACCCCGGTTTGAATCACATCATTTTCTTCCAAGGCCTTAGCAACATGAACAGTCCCCATCTGGACATATGGGAACCCTGCGGGACAGGCAGGCAGTAAGGCAGAGAGAGAGGTACAGGGGTCAGAGCTGGAGTCCACATGGAACCATTGCTGCCGTCCCACAGCGCTTCCTCTGAGGCTGCACGGAGGAACCGCAAATCCTGGGTGAGAAAGGACAGAGTCCTGCTGGAGTAGGATTGTCCTTAGGGGCAGCTAACCCATCTTTGCAGAAAGCTGAGGTCCTGCTGTCCCTGGCTCAGGAGAGCCCCAGGCCTGTGGTTCTCCGCAGTTCTCCGCGGTGTGCATGAAAGGTGTGGTCAAGAAGCTTGGCTTGCCCTGTCAGTTTCTCAACCCAGGTTGCCCAAAAGGCCAGCAAATCTGGGTCAGAAGGCCTTGCCCAGACATCTGTTCTCCTTCTAGAAGCTTCACAGGTAAGAGACAAGGTAAGCTGGGGTTCCAAGTGCAGGGGTGATGGCTGTGGAAAGCGACTCACGATGGGGTGCTACAGAAAGAGGCAGTCCTCTATAGTGTCCAGCTTGACTTTTGCTTTGTCCTGCTCTTCCTAGCACCGAGGCAGACAGGAGGACCTTAAGTCTAACATCTGCCTGGGCTACACAGTGAAAAAACCAGAAGGTTGATGGAGAGCCGGAAGGTGGCTCTCTCAGCCTCTGGTGTCCCCGCCCAGTCAGGAGCACAGTCAAGGAGACAGCCCGAAGTGAGGTCTGCCCCGTATCAGTTACCACTAATGTGTAGCTCTTTTTGGGTGCTGTTCAGGGGTCAAAAGGTAACACCATTCCCTACCCCCAGGCATCACAGGGTCAGGAAAGCAAGTGTTCAGTCCCCACCCAGGGTGAAACTCAAAAATATTTGGAAACTGATTGGACGAATTAAGAGGGCCAATGCGGAAGGGTGGGGACCAAGGCAGCGTGACTGCACTCCTGGCCCCGAGAGTCCAAGCGGTAGGGTGTGGGGGGAGGGGCTGAGGTCCTGCCCTGCTGCCAGACCTTGTTCCACGAAAAGTGCCCCTTACCTTGTAGGATATAAAACGTTCTCAACTAACGTGCATTTATTAAGCACCGACTGCATGGCCAGAAAGGACTGGCCACTAGGGGCTCGTAAGGAAACGTGGTTCTACAGAGCTTACAGCGGAGTGTGGAGTCACTTGTGTGCGCTAATCAGTACCAATTAAGAGAGCAACACAGTCACTAGCTGCTAGAGGACCTGAGCTTTCTGAACTATAAGATGAAGTGGGCTGATAGTCTTCCTATAGCTTATGTCCCGCTACTTCCATTTTTTTAAATCTTCTTTTAAAATTTATTTTATGTGCACTGGTTTGAGGGTGTCCGGTCCCCTGGAACTGGAGTTACAGACGGCTGTGAGCTGCCATGTGGGTGCTAGGAATTTAAACTGGATCCTCGGGAAGAGCAGCCAGGGCTCTTAACTGCCAAGCCATCTCTCCAGCTTCCTTCCAATTTTCAAAAATAATGAGTTCCAAAAGAAACACAATAATTTTTGTTAAAGTACAATTAGGGAACTTATTAAAAAAATAAACAGAAAAGGAAACCAGAGGAGCCAATTGAAGTCAGATACCATGCCTACCACGCTGTCATCCTGGTTGTGTTGCTGCTATGGTGAATTATCAGACATGGCTCCGAGCTTCCTGGCAGCTGAGGAGAAAGAGAAACCGAATGGTTTAGTTCAGTGTCTTTAATGCAGTTTAGTGACCCTTCAGGACAGCTGCTCCTGCTGTGGTGACCCCCAACCCTAGCATTATCTTCATTGCTACTTCATAACTGCCATTTCACCACTGTTGCTGAGGTGTACTGTAAATCGGATATTTCCAATGGTCTTAGGTGCCCATTTGACTCCCAAAGGGGTCATGACCCACAGGTTGAGAACCTCTGGTTTATAGAATATGTCAGATCTTCCAGAGAAAAGTTTGTCCCATTTATTTTTTGGAGGGGGACAGGGTCTCCTGTAGTCCAGGTTGACCTTGAAGTTGCTGTGTAGCTGAGGGTGACCTTGAACTCCTGCTATTTCTGCCTCTTCCTCCTAAACCTTGGGATTATAGGCACATATTACCACGTCAGGGGTCCTCTTTTATATAAATAGCATAGATTATTCTATCAAACAATGTTATGTGTGGTGATTTTTATTTTCTAAAAAATGTTTTTCTTTATGCAGGAGTGTTTTCCCTTCTTTGTATATACACCATGTTGTCTGTAGTACTCACAGGAGCCAGAAGAGGGCGTCAGAATCCCTGGAACTGGAGTTACAGGCAACTGTCAGCTGCCACGTGGGTGTTGGTAATAGACCCCTATCCTCTGGGAGAGCAGCAGGTGCTTTTTAATCCCCAAGTCACCTGTCTAGCCTTTAGTGGCAGTGTTTTCCAGGAATATGTATAATATAATATGCATATCATGTGATTTTTATAAATACATACACACACACAAACACATTAAATATATCTCCTCTAAAACCCCAAGCCAAAAGAAACCCTCTCCCTTCCTAAGTTGATCCAGCTCAGATATCCGGTCACACAACAGAAAGCTAACATAGCTGTTAGGTTGGTGTTCAAATATATAGCTATTTGGTGACAGGGACTGACACTAAGACAAAGAACAACCGCATACACAGACTCTTTCCTTACCCCACCCATCACCAGTCCTGGGTATTGGTAAATCTTTTCTTTTTCTTTCTCTTTCTTTTTATTTTTCCTTTTTTGCCAAGGACAGAAGTTAAAAAGTGATGTGTGCATTCCAGCTTTATCTTGCATTTCTCTGTCTGTCTGTCTGTCCCTCCCTCTCTCTCTGTCTCTGTGCATGTTTAAGAAAGGTGTCAAGGAGTCCAGACAGGACTGGATTATGTCAAGAGACTGAGCTCATGGTCCTCCTGTCTCTGCCTTCCAGTGCTGAGATGACGGGCACGCATCCCCTCCCTGGTTACTTTGCTTTTCGTGGGAAACGTTTTCCTTTGTGGTGATTGGCTATTGCAAACTCCTTGCATGTAACCTTTGACTTTCTTAAAAAGACTTTATCAGTACCTTATATACAAGATGGAAATCACAGCCCCATCTCCTGGCTCTTTACTGTGAAATCACACAAAACCATCTGAGTCAAGGGTGTGGAAAGGGCTTTGGTCCCAGCAGTAAGAAGGCATTTTCCATCGGGGTTAGAAAAATTTACTGCTCCAGCCTGGCAATGGTGGCACATACACTCAGGAGGCAGAGACAGGTGGATCTCTGTGAGTTCCAGGCCAGCCTGGTCTACAGAGCAAGTTCCAGGACAGGCTCCATAGTGGCTGGGAAACCCTGTCTCAAAAAACAAAGGCAAAATCAAACAAGCAAACAAAACTTACAAGAACTCAATAGAGGACTAATTTTACAATGCTTCCAATAAGGACTCAACACAGGAAGTTTTGGAGAGAGCTTAACTTATACATCTATAATTTTTAAAAAACTGCCCGCTCCAAAATTATAAATCAATTTGTCTATACTTCCTTTTGAACTTGTATGGGCTTTATTCTACTTCAGTCTTTGTTTTGGCTCCAGAGATTGTGGACCACTGCCTTTGCCCACTGAGTTAAACGGAAGTATCAGAATCCTTCTGTGTAGCTCTCCAGCCCTTGCCCTAACTTTCTTCCAGTGTCTTTGTGCTGTGATGTGTGAGGTTTGATGCCCACCCAATGGAAGGTGGGGGCGACAGATGGAGAAGGTCCCAGCTCCTGCTGAGTGAGCATTCTGGTTCTTTTGTCTCTGGGTCTTCTCTTCTGTGTATATGGAGATAAGAGTAGATGGTATTATCTCAGGCCCTTCTGGCTGCAGACAGTTTGATTCTAGAGACGACAGAGAATCTGTAGGACCAAGGGATCTGCAGGGAAGATATTTATTAGTCCCTTGCCAGCCTTGTCCTACCTACTAAGCATGGCTACCCTCCCCTGTACAAGGCCCAGGGACCTGCAGACCGACTGCCTGCCCTTGCACCGTGAAGGGTAGCTAAAGCCCAAGGGAAACTGGTGACAGGGACAGTGGGCAGGTTACTCCACACCTGAGAAAGCTAACTCTGTCTAAGTATAGACTACAGAACCCCAAATCCACCCAAGAGAGCAAGCCCTGGAGGGTGGAAGCTGTGCACTGCGCAGTCCCGCTTCATAGATGGAAGGGGACTGTAGCACATGGCATGTGTGCACCTCCCACCCACCCACACAAGGCGGATGTACAAAGGACGGCAAAATTAGCCTTTGAAGTGGGCCGGGCCTGGGTTCAAGTCTCTGTCTTGCCGCTTAACCTACGTGACTTTGGCAGGATACTTAGCTGACAGTCTCCCCGTGAATGCTGGCAGGACGACTTCCATGACAAATGGAAGCCATGCTGAGGAAGTAGCAGAAGCTCATTTGAGGATACTCCATTATGGTGGTTTGGAAAAAAAAATGACCTCCAAAGGGAGTGGCACTATTAGGGGGTGTGCCCTAGTTGAAGTAGGTGTGGCCTTGTTGGAGGAAGTGTGTCATCGTGGGAGCGGGCTTTGAGGTCTCCTTTGCTCAAGCTTCCCTCAGTGTGACACTTGTTGCCTTCTGATCAAGAGGAAGCAGTATCATGTCTGCCTGCACGCCTCCATGCTTCCCGCCATGCTCCCCACTGTGATGATTATGGACTAAACATCTGAATCTGTAAGCCGCTACCTCAACTAAACGTTTTCTTTATAAGAGTTGCTGGTGTCTCTTCACCCTAAATAAACACCCTAAATAAGACACCCATGTTTGCTCTCACTGTCTTCGATCCTGGGATTTGAACAAGCCTTGGCATGATGCAATGAAAAGAAATCTTGGTTTTGGGGATCAAACCAACCTGCGTTGGCATCCCAACCATATAACTGGTCATCTCAGAGTACCTAGCATGGCTCTTGCCCAGTCAGCACACGAGAAGCAGATTCTCATTATCCTCTGAACATCTGCGGTGCTCCTGGGAGCTGACTGACTCCCAGCAGCACGCTGTAGAGCCTGGTGTTGGCGGGGAGCCCTGCAGGGAAGAAGGCTTAATGTCTACTGGATACATCAGCTTAACACACGTGCTAATGATCCCACAGCCCCAGCGGGGATCTTGACACAACTCACGCTCTGGTCGTTCAATTAGAACATAGAGAGCAGCCTCGGAGGAGCCGTTTCCAGCCCCACAGCCCTGCCATCCCCAGCCAATCTACAAATGCCATCAATACGGTATCAGATAAAATTTCAGACAGTTAAACTTGAATTTCAGACGAATATATTTATTCGTCTGTGTATATTCCAAATATTACATGCAGGTTATTTTTTAAATCTATTTGTCTGAAATTCAAGTTTAATTGTATCCTGGATGTTTGTTCGGATTGCCATCACAGTCAAAGCACCAGTGTGTGTTTGTGAAACATTTGAAGTGGCCATTACACCAGCTGTGTGTGCCCTTTGTGATGACGTCACACTAGAAGCATCAAGCTCTTGACCGGTGTGCCCTGGTGGCATGCTTGGCACAGTAGAAGGGACTGTGTGGGTGCTGTTGAGGGGGCATCCCATGGTGAGGGAGAGTGGGGGCAGGCTTGTAGGAAGCTGGTGGGAGTCTGTCTCTAGAAAGCCCCCAGTCAACAATGTCCTTATGATGACCCCCACTTACCATAGGCATCCACTTAGCATGTAGAATCAAGGTCCCTGGGGCAGTTAAACTGATCTGCAGAGTCCCCCAGCTGGCCCGCAGTAGCCATCTGAGCTCTGTAACCTTGGGGGGGGGGCACATCTCTTTGTCTTCCCAATGCCAGCCCCGATGATCCCAAATGAGACTGTGTATTTGTGGTAGAATTGCCTGGGTTTAAATTTACCTCCTTGCCTATGAGCTCCACTCCTCCTGCCACCTGTCTGCCAGGCCTGGAGCCCTAGGCCAAGGATGCTCCTGTTCACCTCAAATTCCCAGGAAGAGTTCAGCGAGGAACCCTATTCCAGGGAAGGTGGCTCAGAGCTGTTTTCCTGGGACCCCACTCTGAGCTACCGCTCCCCTGGGACACTGGGGCAGACACCGGTCACGTGCTCTCTGGCTGCTGTGCTCTCTTTCCTCTAAGTTACAAATCCCTGGGGCCCAAGGAAGGAATCAGGAAGGGCGGGCAGATACTTGGGTGGGACCGCAGCCAAAGAGAGGTCAAAGACACCAAAGATTAAGGCGGTGAGATGTGAACCTATACAAATAACATTGTTTTGACATGGATTGCTCTGACATGTGCTGTGCTGGGTGGGTCCCCACGAGTGGGGGAGGGGTCAGGAAGAAGGTGGGGGTCAAGCTCAAGGTCAAGTTCTTCAGGGAAGTCTGGGAAAAGCAGCAGGTAGGAGGTTCCTGCTCCCAGGCTGACCCGGGAGCACCCACCCCAGCTCTGCACACAGCTCCCTTGAGTGCATCCCTCCCCTCCCCCATCAGATCATTTGATATTACAGTCCTCCCCCTGTGTCCTCCTCCCAGTTCCCCCCCTCAGGCCGCCCTGCAAAGCCCCTGTCTCCTTAGCTGCCCTCACCAGCACTCCTCACCACCTCTCCCCAGCCCCCTTCTTCTTCCCGTAACACCTCTAACACTAGGGACTTCATTTGTTTTTGTCTTTCTGTTTGCTGACCATACCCCAAGCCTGCAGCATTGCACCTGGCTGAGTAGGTGCTTGACAAACACTGAACTTCTTGAACTGAGCGTAGAAGAGTCTTGCTAATCTCATTTCTAGGCAGTGTGTTCTCCACTTTTCTCTGGAGCCTGTTAAGACTTGACAGCCACGTTCCCTCTGGAATCGACTAGAGATGTTCTCTAGGCGGAGGCCCCTCACTCAGGAACTGGCTGGAGCTCCTGTGAGCCTGTCCTGTGCAAGGTCATTATCTAAGGAGGGGCTGCACCAGTATTCTGAGTTCTTTGCACAGGAAGCCCTTTCTAGGTCTTGGGACAGGTGTCGAGGCGTCGCAGGTCCATCCTGGAGGACCTTATATCAGAGCCTTAGCTATCAAAGGCAGCACCCCATTGTTTTATACCACACCCCAACCCACCCCAGCCTAGGGCCTAGGACAGAGCTTGAACCCAGCTGACACTTCTTGTCCCTGCTTAGCCGAGAACCCAGATTGTTCTTCTCTTCTACCTCCAACAAAGAGGAGCCACGCAGGGTTGGGGGAGGGAGAAGTCAAATATCCTTCAACTTTTCCAAAGCTTGGAGTTTTAGAGTTATGTCCTGAGGTTGCAGCATTGTTTACTGAACTAAGCCGGTATCGTGGCCACTTGAGGTCTGTTTCCTGGGTATAAAGCAGGCTGCCACACAGGGAAGCCAGAGAATTCCACCGACGAGAAGCTCTGGAAATTCCTTGTAAACCATAGGCCCAAATCACAGGGTCCTCATCAGCCTACTTTCCAGACAGCCCTACGCCACCCTCTACCCAAGGACAAAGCTCTGTAGCTCCTAGGCCAGAAACCTGAACTCCTCCCTCTTAACCCCAGTCCCTTCCTGTACCTGCAGCCACGCCTCTGTCCACACCCTTCCTTGTAGGCAGAGTTAGTCACCAGCTTGAGCCTTCACACCGTGTCACATCTCACACCTTTGCACAGATTGTTCCTGAACAGGGTCCCCCTCCCTGCTGCCCCGAGACTCCAGCATCACCCTGCTTCCTTGTCTGTGCCTGCTGTGGCGTTGTGCAGCAGGCCAGATCTTACCACCACCTCCCAGCTGAGGGACCTCAGGAGAGAAGTTGTTTAAGTTTATTTGCATTCATTTCCTCATCAGCAAAATGACCACCTCTCTCCCACGGCACCAGGCGAAGGTGCGCTGACATACAGGAGAGCCACAGGGCTGACAGTGCTGATGCTGCCAAGGGGCTTGTGGGCACCTCTGAGAAAGCAGAGTCCACTCTCTTGTTCTCAGTCCTAGTGACCAGCCAGTGGGATGAGCCATAACGGGAGGCAGTGAATCTCAACAGAATCAGTGTTCTCGGGCAGTGATGGTGGTCAGAGCTAGAAGACAGAACTGGAGCAAGTGATGGGGAGCAAGGAGGAGAGGTTGCAGCCGCAGGGGCCCAGCAGCCTCCACCTTGTGCTGCCAGCCCGTGCACCATTCTGAGGAACCCATCCCGGGTTCTCTTGGTGGGTCCTTCTGCAACCACCAGTAACACAGCAAAACTGGGCCTGTGGGGCCCTGGCAGAGCGTGGGCAGAGAGCAGTAGGCACACGAGTGGCCACCGCTGCTCTCATCATGCTCACGGGGTGAGTGTGACTGGGATAAAGCATGCCACCACTGAAGCCCCTGCTTCTTCCTCATCTCTACACTGGGAGGATACCAGCTCCCATCTTAAAGAACAAATAGGATTAAATGTCAGGTGTCTGGTGCCTGTCTGTCTGTCTGTCCGTCTGTCCAAACAACAGCCTGCCCAAGCTGCTTTTGAACATCTTAAGAGTCCAGGATGACCTTCAATTTCTGATTTTCCTCCTCCACCTCCTCCTGGCATTACAGGCTTATGTGATCATGTCTGACTCTTAGGAAAAAAAATTCTTTTTTAAATGCCGTAAGTCTAACAGCCATGAGTTAAAACACTTCAAGCACTTACGCCCATGAATTCTTGAGAAGAACCAAGGATGAATCCAGAGGCTGTGGAAAATCTGCTCATGATTTGAAACTGCACGCGGGGAAGTGAGGACCTAGTCTGTCTTCATGTGTCATTTACAAAAGTGAACTCATGTCAATGCTGTGACCCTTTAAAACAGTTCCTCATGCTGTGGGGACCCCAACCCTAAAATTATTTTCGTTGCTACTGTATGCAACTGTAGCAAAAACTGTAATTGTGTTACTGTTATGAGTTGTAATATAAATATCTGTGTTTTCTGATAGTCTTTAGGTGACCCTCATAGGGCATCCCAAAGGGGTTGCGACCCACAGGTTGAGTGAAAACCACTGGGCTAGCAGCAGTTTCAGTTGTAGACAGAACAGTTCAGCTATAAACTCAGGAGGACTGACGAGTGCCTCCTGACCTGGTCATGTCCTGGACCACTTTCTTGTTGGCTGATGGAGGACGCCATAGCTCATTTCAAAGCTGAGACTCCCATAAAGGTCCAGTAGAGAAATCCAGGCAGACTCCAGGCAGGAGGATCTCCAGCCTCAATGGATACATTGTAAGGGGGACAAAAGAGAAAGAAGGGGGTATACTGAACAAAAGATGGGGATATACCAAACATTAGCCATGCACAGGCTTTATCTGAATTATTTAAATAAATTATCTAAGAAACAGAAAATTAAAAAAGCTGTTTGATGTTTGGTGTTAAATTATTGTTCATTTAGGGTCTGATAGTGGATGTAAAATGTGCCCGCCCTTTTGAAGTCCTGTCTTGGGGCTGGGGAGATAGCCATGCGAACTCGTTGGTGGAATTTCTAACTTCCACACAAAAAGCCAGGCATGACAGAACATACTAGGAACCCCAGCACTGTGGAGGTGAGGACAGGCAGACTCCGGGGGCTCTTTGGCCAGTCAACCTTGACTCAGGGAGCACTTCTACACACTTGGCATTCACACACACAAATACACGCTGACAGGCATAAATAAACATTATTTGTTTGTGTGCAAAGAAGTTTCCTACTTATTTATTTGTGATAAAGTCTCTCTCTCCTCTCTTTCTCTCTCTCTCTCTCTCTCTCTCTCTCTCTCTCTCTCTCTCTGTCTCTCTCTCTCTGGTTTTATTTTTTATTGGTTTTTTGAGACAGGGTTTCTTGTAGCTTTTGGAACCTGTCCTGGAACTAGCTCTTGTAGACCAGGTTGGCCTTGAACTCACAGAGATCCGCCTGCCTCTGCCTCCAGGTGCTGGGATTAAAGGCGTGCGCCACCACCCAGCAGATAAAGTCTGTCTATATACCCTGGCTATCCTGGAACTCAACGTAGACCAGGCTGACTTCAGAGCTGTAGAGATCTGATCTCTCTGCCTCCTGAGTGCTGGCACTAAAGATATGCGTCACCACACCTGGCAAAATACAATTTTTAGTTAAAAAAATTTTTAAAGAATTTTTTTAAGAGAAAACGATCAATTCTGAGCATCACAGATGCTTGGTCTATTCTAAGAATATAACCTGTTTTCTGTCATCGATTTACACAGCCACCCTGGGTGGAAGACTTGGCCTATTGGCAGGTGCCTATTTTTTTTTTTTTTTTTTGAGAGAGAGAGTGGGTCTGGTTCTCTCTTCCCCCTTACTGGGGAAGGGTCTGTTGTTTCTGCCCTCCTTGGCGGTTTAGGCTTCCCTGGTGAGTCTCCTGTCTCTGCCCCACATCCCCACATCCCATAGGAGCGCTGGGATTACAGACGTGTGCCACTGATCTCCACTTTACACGGTTCCAGGCATCAGGCTTGGAGAGGAAGCACTTCTACCCCACGGGCCACTCGTGCACATTTTAAAATGAAAGAAACTAAAGTCTGCAGACATCAGCTAGTTTGCCCAAGGCCGAGAATGGCTAGTGGCTTTGCTGAGACCTGAAGCCAGGGTCGGTCCATCTTTGGAGTCCTGAGTTACCATACCGCAGTAGGCTGTCGCTCTGGCGAGCCACCTGCGCTCACATGTCCTCCTGATCCTTGGCACCCCTGCCCGTCCCACTCCTGGGCGAGGATAAGCAGCATTAAAAAGACAGGAGATTAAGAGACACAAGAAAAAAGAGGGACCCTTTTGGTATCTACTCTCTCAGGCTGACAGAACACTTGTATCCTTGAGATTTTACCAAGCTCTTCTTTCCCATCCCCAAATTTTATTCCTCTAGATACTTAATAAGCCCATCCCCTCTGGTTCAGTCTGCCTCTCTGGAAATTCTCTCTGCAACACAGTCAAATGTCTGGCTTTAGCTGAGTGAAGGTCCCTAAGAAGGAAACTCCTCAGCCTGTGGGTGGCTGCTGGACGGTCTCTCTGCCGATGACAAGAAAAGGCTTGCTGAGGGTGGGGACCATGGGAACTTGCCAGTAGGACCCCACCTCGAGAGTCAAGATACTCAAGGACACTGCTGAGAGCTGCTGGCCTGTCAGCTGGCCAAGGGTGGAGCTCAGAGAGGATGCTGAGTGTGCCAGGCTGAGGTTCCTGAAGGTTTTCTCTGCCGGCACAGCCTTCACCACCCTGACCTGATCCTGGCACGCCTGCTGCATATTCTCCAAAGTGTGTGTGCATTCATGGAAAGCCAGGCACAAAAGACCCAGGGCGATGCTCCGAGGCCATCTGCAGGGATAGGACATTCACTTCACAGGAGAAGGCAGAGAGGGATGAACTAGACGCCATGAGGTCAGGCCTTCTCACTGCTGGCCCTTAGTCTTTCAGCGGTATATTTGTTTGTTTGTTTATTTTTATTATTTTGGTTTTCTGAGATAGGGTTTCTCTACGTAGTCCTGGCTGTCCTGGAACTCACTCTGTAGACCAGGTTGGTCTCAAATTCACAGAGATCCACCTGCTCTGTCACCCAAGTGCTGGGATTAAGGCATGTGCCACTGCCTGGTATCAGGGGTATATTTGTGCATGCAGAGTTTGGCCTCCTTATTTCTGGGTGATTATAACTGAAAAGATTCAAGGATTCGAATCTCCAAATACAGGGAACCTGGAGCCACCCAGGTCTGCCTAGCCTGGCGGCACCTCATTTCTTGTGTCCACATTGTCTCTCTGTCTTTTTCCTCATGTCTCTCGCCTTATCACTGATTGTGTGACTGTTTCTAAGACCCGGGACAGGAGCTATGTTTGGCTCTGCAGATACTACAATGAATGAAACATAGCCTTGGTTTTCGGGTTGCTCAGAGCCCCCAGGAGGCAGCCACATGAACTGATAGTATTAGGACAGAAAAGAACATACCAGATGCATTACCACCTCAGACACGACTACGCGCTAGCTTCTATCCCACGTCCCCTGATCCTGGCCTGGTCTGTACAGAATCATTCTAGTGTCCCCGTGTCTCCCTGTGAGTTTACCCTAAAACAAATGAGAAGCAGGGAATTGGTGCTGTTTAGATCAACCCTGCTCCACAGAGAGAAGTCCAATATGAAACACAGATGCATGCATGCAATTTCGACTGCTTTAATAACCACATTGAAAATACTTAAAAAAAAACAAGTAAAATCAATTTTGGTAATATATTTTATTTAGCTCAGAATACCTGACATATTACCCCTTCAACATTCAATCAATATAAAAAGCTATAAATAAAGTGATCTGTGCTTGCTTTTCAGTGTCTTTAACACAGTGTACACGTCACGTCTGCAGCTACCTCACTGTGGGCTAACCTTGCGGTTTCTCTTTTAAAAATGTACCGCCTTGGGCGGGGCCCTGTACACGCTGTACAGATGTCCCGGCGTTCAACTGTGCCTCCAGCCCGTCTGAAACTCTTAAAATATGAGTATGTATTCATTACTTACTAATTGGAAAAAGTCATCTATATTAATACTTGGTTTTTAAATTCTGCCTTGCCTTCAAAGTGCTCAGTCCCAAGGGCTCCTAAGGCTTAGCCTGCCTTGTCCTCTGTCCTGCTATGGTGCACTCTAAGCTGACTAGAACTGAATTTGAATGGATCTACTTATCTCCTCCCCAGGATTTTTTTTAATGTAGTTTAATTTGTGTGTGTTATGTATGTGTGTGTGTGTATATGTATGTGTGTATGTGTGTGTGTGAGGGTGTGTGTGTATATGTGTGTGTGAGAGTGTGTGTATGTGTGTGTATGTGTATGTGAGTGTGTATGTATGTGTGTATATGTGTATGTGTGTATGTGTGTGTGTGTATGCGTGTGTATTGTGTGAGTGTATATGTGTATGTGTGTGTGTGTATGCGTGTGTATGTGTGTGAGTGTATATGTGTATGTGTGTGTATATGTGTATGTGTGTATGTGTGTGAATGTGTATGCGTGTGTATGTGTGTGAGTGTGTATGTATGTGTGTGTATATGTGTATGTGTGTATGTGTGTGTGTGTGTGTGTATGTGTGTACCCATGTCACAGTGTATGTTGAGGCCAGAAGACCACGTCAGGGGAGTTAGTTTCCCTTCTTCCACTTTTTTGTGGCAGGGACTCCTGTTATTTATGCCACTGCACTATGGAGGTGAGCGTCCCAGATAATTCTCCTGTCTCTGTCTCCCACCTCTGTAGGAGTGCCAGGATAGAGATGCCAGCCACCCTCCACCTCTTCTAAGTAGATTCTGAGACTGAAGACAGGTCATTGGCATTGTGTCCAAGCACTTTTGCCCACTGAGCCATCTGGCTGGCTCCTCCCCAACATCTTTTTGGGGGTGGGGTGGGAGGAAAGGGTTTATTTGACTTGTACTTCCACATCACAGTTTATCATCACCTATCATCTTGAGAGTGGGTTTGCATTTTGACATTCACTTGGGACCTGGCACCGTGTCTGTCACCTAAGACTGGGTGACAGGCCAGCTACAGCCCCAGGCTCCAACTGAGTTGGCTGCCTTAGGGCTCTGTAGTCTTGTTTTGTTTTTTGAGACAGGGTTTCTCTGTGGTTTTGGAGCCTGTCCTGGAACTAGCTCTGTAGACCAGGCTGGTCTTGAACTCACAGAGATCCGCCTGCCTCTGCCTCCCGAGTGCTGGGATTAAAGGCGTGCGCCACCACCGCCCGGCAGGGCTCTGTAGTCTTGTCTCCTCCTTACCAATTATTAAATTAGATTTATTTATTTGTTTTTGTGTGTGCTGTATGGATAGTGTATGTGTGTGGTGTATGCGTGTGTGTGTGTAAGCATTCATGGGTTCACATACAGAGACCAGAGCAGGATATCAAGTGTCTTGGTCTACATAACACTCAGTCTTATTGCCTTGAGAAGGGGTCTCTCGTGGAAGCCCCTGTTTTGGTTGGCTGGCTGGCTGATGAGTTCTCAGAATCTGCTCATCTCTGCCCCTCCATGTTGGGGTCACAGGCATGAACAGCAATGTCTGGCTTTCTACATACCTGCCAGAGGGCTGACCTCAGGTCTTCATCTCTGCCCCTCCATGTTGGGGTCACAGGAATGGGCAGCAATGTCTGGCTTTCCGCGTGCCTGCCAGAGGGCTGACCTGTGGCCTCATGCTGTCACCTGCTGAGCTCTTTCCTTGTCCTCTTCATTTTATTTTTTAACTGATGTATAAACGTTCCTTGTTGACCAAGTTAAGCCACTCTCTTCCCTTTGGGAACAGCCAAACCACAAGGCCTCAGTGGCAGACAGACACCTTGAGAGCCACCCTCTCCTGCAGGAGCATCCCATCTCTGCCTGGGTTGGTTGGTGCTCACTCTGGGAGGCTGTTTCTGGTCATTTTGCCCTCGATTCCACCAGAGCTTCTCTCTCTCTCTCTAGGCACACCACACCACACCACACCACACCACACCACACCACACCACACCACACCACACCACACACTATACCGTAGTCCTCTTGGGGCTCCTAGTGACAGAATACTCGGCCTAGTGCTTGAGCGTGAGCTAACAGGTGGGGAAACCCGGGGATGGAGGGCATTAACTGTGGCCTCGTTTGTAAAATGGGACCCTGAACTGAGTCATCTGGCCTTGAACCAGAAAAAGTCTATAAATCTGTTTCTTGCCAGCGACTGTCAGCTGTTCCACAGAGTTTTTTTTTTCTTTAGATGTGCTGATCAGACACTTGAGACAAGCCCTGAGCTCTCTCTCCACTTCCCAGTCCCCACACTGCGAGCAAATGTCACACTATGGAGTCACCAATGAAATATTTATGAGGCTCGCGGCTGCTCTTCGCTCAGAAGTGGGGAGATGCTGTCCTTGCTCGCGCCTATGGCCTGTCACACCACACAGGAGTGTCTTGGCTCTGGGAAAGAGCTGTCATTAGCTCCACTTAACCTCAGGAACCTCAGACTCCAGGATGTGACTGCACAGTGGGTGGTCTTCAGAGCCCTTGCTTCTGGGTACTGGGCCTGGAAAACTTGCTCCAGCCTCTTCCAAAGGCAGAAGCCCTGGAAAGGCACTAAACCTCTGTAAGGTGGAGCTTCCAGTCTAAGATGGAGATTAGCAGAGGCCTCCCACGATTGGGAGATGGCAGGCAACATTTGTTACAGTGCACCTGACATAAGCCGAGTTCACGTGGGGCACTTGGTGTGTGTTGGCTGCTGTTACTTCCGTGGACCTAGTTGCATCATACAACTGCATAGTGCAGGCCCTGGGAAGGAACCGAGGTCCTTCACCACCAAGGACGCCTCCTCAGCCTTCCTCCTGTTTCCTCAGGGACTGAAGGGCTTCCTTCGGTCACCATGTCCTAGCCATTGGGAAATAACTTGTGCACCTTTATCTTCACTGTGCGCCACAGGCCCAGGCTCCAGTCAGCCCTGCCTTGCAGGCATCAGTGGTTTGCTCAGTATCTTCTCTGTCCCTCAGCCAGAGAGCCCACCTTGTGCTTCAGGCCCTCCTTAATAACTTCCAAAGTTCTCTCCAGCCTACAGGATGAAGGGGGTTCCGCTCATCTTGGTGCCTCTGCCGTGGGACTCCCCCCACTGTCTGTGTGTCTCACAGGGCTCTGAAGGCTTCCCTAAACCACCCTCTTCCACCTAAATCGTCCTTGTTCTTTCGCTCTAGGCAGAGGTCTCAGGATGAGTCCGAGTCCGTCACTATAAGGCCCACGGGCTGGATACACTTAGTTGAATGAATATATGCAAACTCCCAGGGAACCCACAAAAATGCTAGGCCAAGGTATGCCCGGAGTCCCTGGCATCTCCCACTTCCCATGGACACAGCGGGGGGGGGGGGCGGTGAAAAACTTACTAAAATTGGGGTGTGGCAGGCGTGAAGAGCACACCAGCAGCTACCCACCTCTTCCCAGGACCAGGCCATTCTCCCAGCCAAGTTGCTGCGTCCACGATGAATTTCTTCACAGTCAAGACCACACACAGGTCTGGCAGGTGGAAGGCCCTGGCCCCTACTCAAGCCTAGATTTTCGTTGTTCTCAGGCCCTGCCTCCTTGTACCAGAACCAACCTTCCACGTAGTCCTCTGAAGGTTGTTTTCCTTCTAGAAGATGCCTCTTGGAATCGAAATGCTTACCCAAGGAGGTGAATTTCTTCCACTTCCTCTTCTTCCTCTGCCTTTTATTATGATGATGATTGTGTGTGTGTGTGTGTGTGTGTGTGTGTGTGTTGTGCATACAGGCTGAGGAGGTCATGAAGTGAGAAAAACATATTTCCTAAATACTGACCTGATCTCAGGCTAAAACTGAGGTCAGCCTGACCCTCGTGTACAATATCTAAGGAACTTCTGCTAACCTGCGTGATTCTGCTTCAGTAACCACAAGGCTTTCTGCTCCATGATCAAACAGAAGCACCGTGGAGACACAACTTGCCCTGTTCTGTTAAAGTTTACATCCTGTCATTCTTGCTAAAAGCCACTACAGCTACCTCAATGGGATGGACCGAACTTGTGGTTTTTACCTTTACAAACCCCCTTCTCACTCAGCGCGGGGCCTCTTGACTTATAGTCACAGGAGTACACACTCCTGGCCGGGTCTCTATGGCTCAATAGAAGCTTCAAATTCATAAAGAACTCACTCTGGTCTCTTTGGATAAGAACAACCAGGCTACAGTGGATTCTGGGGATCGAACTCAGGTCATCTGGCCTGCACGGCAAGTATCTCTACCTGCTGAGCTGTCAGGAAATGAACTCCAGCCTCCAATTCTGCTAGCAAAGCAGGGCTGGGACTGGGTCCTCGAATCCCTCCTCTTAGGTGTCTGTGCCTGTGGACAGAGCAGCTGGTAGCCTCCTGCCTCCCCTGCCCTCTTTCTGGAAGTCAGCTCGAAGCTGTGTCTTGTTTTCCTCCCTCCCTCCCCAATTTGTAAGTCGTTCTGGTCCCTGGGAGGCTGCCCTCCCTCCCTTCCCTCCCTCCCTTCCCTCCCCTCCCCTCCCCTGCCCTCCTCTCCTTTCCTCTCTTCTCTTCTCCTCTTCTCTTCTTTTTTCTTCTCTTCTCTCTTCTGCCAC
>NC_022017.1:5133851-5156861 GCF_000317375.1 Microtus ochrogaster
TGCTGCCACACCTGGTTCAGTCTGTTGATTCTCCCTCCGTGTTTTGACATGCAGACCAAAAACCAGTCATTGTCACCAGGCCTTTGCCTCCTCTCTCTCTCTCTCTCTCTCTCTCTCTCTCTCTCTCTCTCTCTCCCTGGTTTAATTTCATGCAGGTGACCATAGCTGCAGTGAACTCATGAATCCAGTGGCCACGGCATATCCGGAAGAAAGCCTTTCACGGCACTTCTCCCCACCCCCATCCAGCTCTGACATTCTCTCACCCCCCTTCCACGGTGCTTCCTAGCCCTGGTGGCGGGAGTCCCATTTAGTGCTGGGCACTCAAGAACTTGCTCACTCTCAGCACTGTAACCAGTTAGAGTCTTCATGTCAGTCTCTGCCCACTGTGGAGCCGAGCCTCTGGGGCCAAGGCTGAGAACAGTGCTAACCTACAGGTGCAACCATAAATGTTTAAAAGGTAGTTTGACATCGGGACCATTTAGTAAAACCTTAGCAGTGGGTTCCCCTGGGTTCCTATGACCTGCTGAGCTTTTGACCAGGTTGACAGTACCAAGAGTGAATTCTCTCCTGCGGAGCAGGCCTCAAATTCACTCAGAAGGGGGATGGTTGCTCCAGTAGCCTCCATGCGACCATTACACCAGGGTCGCGTCTTGCCTGGCAGGTCAGTATTGTAGCATGTAGGATTCACTGCCGTGTGATGTCACCAGTGACTTTTCTCCCCCAGCAGCCTGCATAGCACCTTCTGACACTATGAAGCGCAACGGAAGAAAGTTCTCAGACCAGTTCCAGCTTGGTTTCTCCGTGTTCTGTGACCAAAGTGTGCTGTGTCTTCAGCAGTCAGGTCTTATCATCTCATAATAATAACTAATCTTTCTGACCTTCCAGCCAGTCATAGCCTCTCTTTCTTTGGAATCACCTGACATCGCACTGTTGGCCGGCATCGATGATGTGCAGACAGCCGTCCCTGCTAGACCTGTGCTCCAGAGTTTTATTGTATTTACAGCATGAAGTGCTAGGTGCTGGTTCTAAGTTTCCAAACACGGATGAAGGTTCCCTGACACATAATAAGGGACATTTGGCCGTGGGTCCTTTGGTGAGGGGAACAGGTGTCCCACACCTCCTCCTCAGCACACGGCATGGTGCCAGAGCATTGAGGGTCCTGATGAATGGCTATGAACGGATGTTTGTTAAGCGCACCATGTTGCAGGCACTGCATCGAGCCCTACCCACAGGTCTCCTCGAATTCTCCTAATCAGCGCCTGTGACAGAGATGCAGCTTCTTACCAAGCGAGCCCTATAGGCTGGACCCCTGTGCGTATCTCAGTTCCTGACAAGCATTAGGTCTCCATTAATAGTTTCTGGAAGCTGGGTGTGGTGGTACCTACCTTCAATCTCAACACTTGGGAGGCTAAGGCAGGAGGATTGCCTTGAGTTTGAGCTTAGCCTAAGTTAATTGATGATCATCTACATTGCAGAGAAAGAAGCAAACTCAGAGAGGTCATTTAAGGTCATTCACTGGGTAAGTGAGGAACAAGAATTCACACCCATATTGATCTGATTTCAACACCTATATTCTTCATTATTGAACTCCATCAGGTACCAGCAACAGAGCAGAGACTGTACCTTTCCAGCACATTCCATCTGGCAGACAAGCAGAAGGTACACAATGCAACATACATGATGGAACGGGAACTCAACCATTCCAGGAACTGGGCAGGGCTTGGGCCAAGACCCCGAGGAAAGAGATGGCTGTCAAGCCTTTCACCAGTGGCTGAGTCTGGACTAGGACACGGGTTGCTGGAAACCTCTCAGATGCTCCATTATTCTACTTTGCAATGGACTTGATCCAGGCTAAGAGCTAGTAGAGCAGCATGGACGGGGCACCAGGTTGTGGGCAGAGCCTGGAGACCCCACTCCTGCTTCAGAGAGGGCCTGCTCCAGCCCCAACTCCTGGCTGACCTCCCCCTGCCAAAATCCCAGTAACTCCTAGGTATGGGGCAGAAAGAGTGTCGGGGACAGGAGTGTGGGCCTACCTCTTGCAAGCAGTCCCTGCAGTGGAGTGAGGGTGTCACTGCTTGCTGAGGCCTGATCTTTCAGCATCCCTTGCTTTACAGACTGTGTCTGGGGAGGTACAATGTATCTTAAGACGAGGAATGGGGAGATAGGAATGGACACACCGGCAAGGAGGGGCTGTACAGTCAATTGCTCTACCGCTGAACTACACTCTCTAAAGAGGAGCCCTGGCTGGCTGATGGCACAGGAGTGTCTGTTCTTCCTTAGGGATGCTGGGGAAGGGTCCCTATGTTGAGCAGAAGCTGTGGGGAGTAGCATGCTTTGGCATTTGTGGGGAGTAGCTGTACATATGGGGGCCTGTCCCCACAGCATTCTACCTGAGCTGCTGGACCATCCCTGTCCTGTGGCCTGTTACTGGGAGTCAGTGGGGTTCACTGGTTCCTATCTCTGGCCTCAAAAAACCAAAGGGGTAGGGTTGGAATACACGGAAAACTTTCTGCCTCAAAGAAAAAAGCAAAGGAAAGAAGGAAGACAAAGAGAAGAAGAAGAGAAAGGGAAGGGCACAAGCTCTCTCTTCACCCACAGGGGATGGCGAAGGGAGCCAGCGGTGTGCAGACCTGACAAGGATGTGGTGCTGGGTAGCTATACCACCCAACAAAATCTGAAGCCTTCCTGCCTCTCTTTATATGTTCCTGGCTATGTGTGGACCCCTTCCAGCCCCTTGGGTTGAGGGTCCCCGGGCTGAGAACTCACTCTCCTCATCCTGGCTGGTCGGCCAGTGAGTCTTGTCACTCAACCTCTTGACCAGGTACTTCCATGTCTGTAAAGCGAGAAGTGGCTTCTGGCCACACCTCCATCTCCTCCCTTCTCTAGCACTGGCCTCTGACAACCTGAGCAGAAAGCAGAGCAGAACCTAAAAGGAGGAGAAAAGTCGCCAAGCTCACACCTCCTGCCCTGGAAGAGCCCAGTGTCCTGTCTCACCCAATTAGCCTGCTGGAGGGCTTGGGGGAGGGGAACCCCTGCCTCTGCCTCCCCTCTCCTGCCTCAGCTGATGCCTCTGCCTGCTCGCCTTTTTCTTCCCTTGTCCCTGTCTCCAAGGATGTCTGCATGTGTTCTGAGATGCAGCTACCATACACATGCTATTCAGCCAAAGCCTACTTAGGTCCAGCCTAGTCTGAGGTCCCGGGACTGGGCTTCAGGGCAGGAAGCCGTGGCACATACAGTGCATGCCATCTCCCAGGCTGCACAGGAGGAGATCCTGCCAGGACCACTCTCCTGCCTCTGAGAGGATCCAGCTGCTCTGTGGATCCCCTGAGCACAACTCCTTCTCCAGCTAACAGTGGGCCAGTGCCCAGAGCCTCGGCTTTCAGGTCTCCATGCCTCTGAAGACCCCTCCCCCTTTATACTTAGCCTCTATTCAAGTCCCTACAACCCTGTTCGGGCCCTTTCTAGTCTTAGAAAACTTACTTTTCCATTCCCAAACCTTACAGGGATGTGTTAGAAACACGGCTTCATCAAGGCTTTACCAACCCTGACTTGCTTAGTTCTCACAGTCTTCCATACACAAATGAGGAAAAGGAAGACCAACAAATGTATCTTGCCTAGGGCTATAGTCTGCTCTAGTCCTGAGGCTGAGCCTTCATCTACACTCCGCCCTGCACCTTTGTCTTTCTCCTTCTCACTCCTACCATTACTGCTTCCGACCAAACCTCCTCCCTTCCTTGTTGAAGACAGCGCTCTAACAACATAAACCACGACCCCAGTTTCATCTCTGTGAAACCTGTCTTTGAACATGTCATTACCCAACTCAAAAACCTTGCAATTCCCCTACACTCCCACCTCCAACAAGTATTAGAACAACCATCCACCAGGTTGAGGATTCAAGGATGGGGCCCCAGATCATCCCCTGCTGCCCCTGCTTTTCCCAGGCTAGTTTCTCTTAGCTGCCCTGTCTTGCTTGTCTTACATTACCAGCTTCCTGCTCAGCGAGGACTGGGGATCTGAATGGGATGGAAGGCTCCTTGCAGGAAGGCTGGCTGCTGGGGACCCTCCCAGAGTATCTCACACTGAAAAGGACAGAAGCATGAGGAATGAGTGTCTGATGGATTACTGCGTGGTTGAGCTGCCTGAGAGTGGAAGCTAATGTCTTCACTAAACCCCTCTGGTGGGAGCCGTAAGGCCATACCACTAGCTACCACCTAGGGCTAATTGCATGCTGGGTAGTTCCGTAAACCTTTCCAAGCACCATCACGCAGTCTCCCTGTGGGCTCTGAAAGCAATGCTAACACTGCCCCCCCCCCTTTTTTTTGGTTTTTCGAGACAGGGTTTCTCTGTGGTTTTGGAGCCTGTCCTGGAACTAGCTTTTGTAGACCAGGCTGTGCCCCCCTTTTCTTAACAGTGAGGAAGCTGACACTCTGGGAGGAGTCCTTGCTTGTCACGCAGCTTTGAAGTAAGCATGCCGGATCTGTGTCTGGCCTATGCTTTGGCCATCAGATGCCAGGATGCACACAATGCCAGTGTGATATCAGTGTGACACCAGAGGAATATAAGGATTTTGCATAAGAATCCTCACTCCCTTGAGTATTCGTGGACCACTTGCTTTAGTTCCCAAATGTTCACGTCCTATAAGTGTGCCAACAGTGTTTTAACCCTCAGGTACATAGCAACATAACACACCTCCAAACTACTCCTCTCTGTAACTGATATTCTAGTGGGAGATAGAGGTGAGGGAGGGAGAAATAATAAACAAAAAATGTAAATATGAGATGCCCATTGCCGCTGGAAAAAGTAACGTGGGTCAGAAATAAAGGGACAGCCCAATGTGCCTGGTGGGGCCTTGTGACTGTAAGATGGGCGACCTCCACACTAAGACCATATCACAGCAGCAGTGAAACCAGCAAGGAACAGACCTAGCTGTGCCCTGGTCGGCAGGCCCAGGAAGCTCAAAGCCCTGAGCTCAGTGCGTTTGGTCTGATCAAAGAAGAACACGGCCTGCATGGCTGACACAGCATGCATGGGGCATGAAGACAGGCAGGATGCACAGGCAAGAACATAGCAAGACCCGCATGGAGCCAGGCTCCGCAGCATGCAGCTGTCCGAGAAATATTGATAACAACAATCCACGGACCGCATTTCACACACCTGCGACTCAAAAACAAAAAACTGCTACAGTACGATTAATGCCAGACAGACAAGGAATCCCACAGTGCATAGAGACAGCAGCTGCATTAGGGTGCCCAGAAACTGTGTAACAAGGAGAAGGCAATGCCAACGCAGAGAGGGAGGGCACCGGGTCAGCTTGAGCAGCAGTGCTAGGACCACTCGGTGGAGGAGGGCTGGGGTTGCTGGGCCAGGGGATCAGACGATGGAGAGCAGAAAGCAGTCGGCCACGCCTCCTCTCAGTTGGCCACGCCTCCTCTCTAAGATTTATTTCCATCTTCTATGAGATTCCATCCTTCCTGCATCCTGCTCTCAGTGTCAGGCCTGGGACTCTGGGAGACAGGAGCCGGTGTAGTCAGAGATTCCTCAGCTTCTCACACCCCCTACACTGGCAGAATGTCCTGTGTTCAGTAGGCTCTTACCACCATTACCCTAGGGCTTACAGCCTCCTTTTCACAGGGAGGGGCTTCAGCTCAGAGAGAGTAAGGGTTTTGCCAAGGTCACACAGTCAGTAGGTGACGAAGTTGAGACTTGAGATTGTGAATCTCACCAGGGGCATTGGGGAAACTGCAACAAAAAAAAAAAAAAAATAGGAATTGGTGTTGATTGAGCCCAAAAGACAAATCTGAAGAAGGAGGTGGATGGGCTTTGGATCCTGGAGAGGGCGGAATCGGAGGGATGGAGGCTGAGAGAAGGTACCGACAGAGTAGAGCAGGAAGAGGCTTTGATACAGAACTAAGTCTCCAGAAATACCTGTCTCAAGGATGAAAAAGACAAAACTGCATCCCCGACAGGCCTGTTATACAAGGGATGGGGGCGCTATTGCTTCCATTTTACAGACGGGAAAATCAGAGTAAGGGGAGCCGGCAAGGGCTGGCAAAGGCCAGGGTCCCTGGTAGGAGGCAGAGTAGACCAGTCACGTACTGGTCTTACTCTCTGGGCAACGACGAAATAGACGATGAGGGAGTGTTGGAGCAGGGGACAAATCCAGGCCATCCAGACAGGGAGGGGGAGCAAGGCTGAGGCTGGTGACTGTTTGCTCAGAGAGAGGCACTTTGCTAGCTCTGTGTATTGGTAGACAGCATCAGCTGGTCGGGTGTCAGGAGTCCTGGTGCCTCTTCCCACCCCCGCGGGCCCATCCATCCACCTGCTGCTCCACACTGCAATGAGCCCCGGTCCCCTGGGTGGCTGAAGCGTGTGGGAGGAAGCAAAAGAGGTAAAAACCGCATGTCTCGCCTGGGATCTCAAGTCCGCAGTCTCCTGCGTCCATAAGCAGCATCCTCCCAGGCCCTCCCCCTCCCCCTGTGTGCGGATGGTACGCTCCGGTAAGCCTGGCCGGGCTGCAGTGGATGTTGCTAGAATCCACGCGGAGGAAGGAAGAGACGCAAGCAGGCTGCGGTGACCCAAGCGGCCACCCCTACTTCAAGGACCCCTTCCTTGAGAGACGACATCATGACCCAGGGAAAGGTAGGGGCATGCCCCTGCCTCCTGCACCATCCTCTGCTCTCTGGACCCCTGCCTCCCTGCCCTTCTGAGAAAGCTTTCTGGACCACTTTAAGCATCCTCTGCGGGCTCCAGTGCAAAGGTCCTTGTGGTCTTTGCTGATGCCAGAGGACCAAACAGCCTATTTCAAAGAATGGGCCTAGGACTTTTCCCAATGCCCAGGTTCTCCTTGTCTGTCTCCCACCCCTTGCTGTGGCATCACAACCCCTTCACAGGTGCCCTAGGCCCTGTTATGAGTCAGAGTGGGGGAGGGAGGGAGGGAAGGAAGAAGGGAAAGGGAGAGGGAGAGGGAGAGGGAGAGGGAGAGGGAGAGAGAGAGAGAGAGAGAGAGAGAGAGAGAGAGAGAATCAGTTCTGCTTGGGGGCCAGGGTGAGTCTTGAGGGGTGATGCCTGTGTGTTTACCTTCAGTGCTTTAGGGTCATCTTTCACCCCCTCCAATACCACCTCCCAGCTCCCTTGATTATTCCACTCTGGATATCAGTATACATCCCCTTTGGTTGGGCGTTACTATGGCAACCCTACAGCAGGATGCTCTAATTTTTGTTTTTGTTTTGGCCAGACATAGGGACTAGATAGAATAAAAATGTATCCTTCCCTGCCCACCCACATTCACACACATGCATACACACACACACACACACACACACACACTGCACAATACACACACATATACACCAAATTTAGGACTGAATTACATGGGAAGGACTGGGCAGAGCCTTGAGTAGTGCAGGAGGCTTATGTAACATCAACAGCCTGTGGAATTATACAACCACCAGGGCCTAGGGTGAAGGGAGAGATCCCTCTAGCCCTCTGTTCAGAGGTGCTAAGGATTGGTCAGGGAAAACAGGAGGAGGCCCTCACTACACCCCACTTTTTTCCTCTGGTACCAGCCTCAGAACTAATGGCATATCTCCCCGAACCCACAGACCCTCCTGTGTTCAGGCTTCTCAAAGGCCTCAAAATGATGTCATTGAGTGATACCACTTCCTGCCATTGGCCAGATGTCACTTGGGAATGCCTTATTTGAGAGGTGGTGGGGCCCCAGATTCTGGGGTCTAAGTGGAAGGGTAGCGGCTAAGGCAGCTTCCGTAGATGTATCCCCTTCAGTCTATGTACTGAAGGGAGTAGCGAGCCTGGGCTCCAGTTTCCATTTCCTGAGGCAGGAGACCCTGAACTGAGCACGGGGAAAGTGGAGCCTCCTCTCTCATCCCGCCCCACGGCTCTGCTTTCTCTTCTGGTGGCACAGGTGCCTCCGTTCCTCAGCCCCTTGCTCCTAGCACCACCACAGGATATTTTAGGAGTTGGGGTGAAGCCCAGTGGGCTGTAGAGGGACTGAAGTCAGGGCCTCCTCGGTTGTCTCCCTGCAGGGGCCACCCATCTACCTCAGCAATCCATAAACGAGGGGGCCTCTGCAGCCAGCCAGACCGGTGCCTCCTGAGGCCAAGTCTTTCGCTGGTTTCTGTCTTCACCCCCTCTGTCCCAGTGTTTCCCTCCCTGACCCTCACAGCTGCCATCGCCTCACCAAGCTATCGTGTCCACTGTGGGCAGGGAGCAAGCTCAGGTCTCCCTGGATCTCAGTCCCTTGTCTCGTAGGAAGGAAGTGTCTAAAGCAGACGTCTTCTTCAGCCCTCCAGCAAGGACGACACTGCTCTTCTGTTTTGGTTGGGGACGGCTGTTTCTATGGGGCCTGTTCTCCCTTTTCCCCCAGGCTCCCCCCTTCCCACCCTCCAGTATTTCTAGCCCAGTAGGAAGCACCTGTGCCCGGGATGAAGCCTGAGCCCCGCAGACCTAGGTGCCACTCTGACACCTGGGACTTTGCATGTCTCTCTGTCTGAGTCTGGGTTTCCTTATTTTGAAATTGGCCAAAGAGCTGGGCATGATGGTGTCCAGCTTTAATCCCAGCACTTGGGAGGTGGAGCCAGGTGGATCTCTGTGAGTTTGAGGCCAGCCTGGTTTACAGAGTGAGTTCTAGGACAGCCAGGGCTACATAAGGAGACCCTGTCTCAAAAACAAGCAAACAAGATCAAAACAATGATGATGTAAAATATAACTGGTTGAATACAGTGAGAAAAGTAGGAAGACAATAAAATGGGAGGTCCTTTTGTTCAGTAATAGGTCTCCTATGTATGGGTCAGGATGTTCTGGAGCATGGGGCAACTGTAGGACAATAGAGGCCCAGTCCTTTCCCCAGGTGGCCCTATGACCTCCATGACACTCTCATGAATTTTCTGTTTCCTGTCTTATCTTTCCCCACATGTCCTGAGCTCAGTTCTGTGGTTCTGAACTCAAGGGTGGGTCTCGTCTGTTCCACTCCTTAGCACAGTTTGGAAGAACACCAAGGCAGATTCCAGGAATCCAGGGACTGTCCCTAGGGACCGTACCACCTGTAAGATCTCTCTCTGTGTCTACTCTGCAGCTCTCTGTGGCTAACAAGGCCCCCGGGACTGAGGGGCAGCAGAAGACAAATGGCGAGAAGAAGGAGGTTCCAGCAGTGCCCTCGGCGCCGCCCTCCTATGAGGAGGCCACCTCTGGAGATGGGCTGAAGTCAGGGACCTTCCCCCAAGCCCCCACAGCTGTGCCCCTCCATCCAAGCTGGGCCTATGTGGACCCTAGTAAGTCTCTCAGCCACCAGAGGCTGGAGGGGTGGAGGGAGTTCTGGGTGCTGGGTGGGAGGAAGTCACCCAGACCCCACTTTTATGGTGTGGTTGTACAGCACACTGTTGTAGGAGGCTTCGGAGCGTTGGTCAAAGAGAACGCTAAGAGAGAAGAGAAGGAGTGTCCAGTCGGGGTGCCCTCAGCTCCACAAACCACTGAGCTAAGCCAATTGGAGCAGATGGATAAGGGGCAAAAGCCAAGTTCCTGTCTAAAAAGACCCTCATAGAGGAAGGGACACGGACCCGGGATTGGGAGAGAGGAGAGTGCAGTGCCAGTGCCCCAGTGGGGTACAGTGTTCATTTTGTGACTGGCCTGAAAACGCAACAGGGCCAGGCCTCTATAAGGCCTGGGGTTCTCAGAGGTTAAGGGGTAGGGACTCCCCTCCCAACCAATGTTGTTATCTTCCCGCCCTTTCTCCAGGTTTTCTAGGGGGCAGGCACAGCGTGGGGTAGGTGTGTGGGAGTTAGCCTACATGGCTGGCCAGACGTAAGTCACCAACATCTTCGCCAATAAGTTCTGGGATCCCAGCAGTAGCATCTTGGCTGTCTGGCTAAGCAGCTTGCAAGGGCTTTGCCATGGGCTATGAGGAGGGACCCCTAAGTCCTCAGCCCCATGCTAGTGAGATGGCTCACCAGGGAAATGCACCATGCCACCAAAAAACTCACGACCCAAGTTCCATCCCAGGATTCCAGGGAAGATGGTGGAGGGAGAGAACTAATGCCTGGAAGTTGACCTCTGACCTCCACATATGCTCCATAGCATTGTACACCCAAATTATAAATGCATGCAAGCATGGATGCATACAGTCACACATGCCCTTGTGTGTAATAATAAATAACATTTTTTTTAATTTAAATTTTCAGACCTTTCAGGGTTTGTGGCAGCTCCCCCGCTGCCCCTCCCCCACTGCTTGCAAAGTTCTAGAAGGGCTCTGAGAACAATGCCCTGGCACAACCTCTGCCCACAGAGCCCCTGCTCGTAAGGAGCAAGTGGCCACCATGGTCGGTGCCTCTTCCAAGAATACCCCTTGGTTCAGAGCCCAGCCACCCCACTCCAACGTGACCTACTGGAAGGTCAATGAAGGTGTGGTGGGGATTTCCTACCTCTCATTTCCCCTGCCCTGGTTGCTGGGGTGGACACTTTACTAAGGAATATCCTCTAAGGAGCTATGGTGGAAGGGAGGCCCATGCTTGCAGTCAGAAGGTGACAAACGTCTTCTAGTGTACCCTGGGAAATGTCAGGCAGGCGCTCCTTCCAGGGGAAACAGTCTGTCCATGGCTCCACTCTCCGCAGTGACCCTCAGTTCATGCCTGCCTCAAGAGAGTTGGGTAGCTCCATGCCCTACCTATTTTGGGCTCTCAAGGCTTCTGAAGTCTTTCTCTCCAGCCCCACTGTCAAACACTACCTTTGGCCCACCCCTGCCCACCACCCATCTGGCTCCCTGGTTGCTTCTTGCTCTCTCTGCTCTGATCTCAGGAATAATCTATCTCCCGTCCTCTCCCTCCACAATGGTTGGGGCTCTGGGGAACCAAGCACCACCATACAAATCCCCCTTCCTCCTTGTGTCCCCATTCCCCTCCCTGGACACTTCAGCTCCCATGACTAAGGATGAGCAAGGGGCAGTCAATCGTCACTAGCGTGGGGCTGAAGACATAGGGGTCCCGCCTCACAGCACATGACGAAGTCCTTGCAGTCTGCTCATACTGACAGCCAATGTGCTACTGCTGGAATCCCAGAACTGTCACTATCGGCGAAGATGTTGGTGACTTAGGTCTGGCCTGCCAGCCAGGGAAGAGTTCCTCTAGCCACACAGAGCTCTGAAGAGGGTCCTGGGTTAGCATGTGAGGAGGCACTCAGAAAGCTCTGAGCGGGCAGGGTCCAGGGCATGAAGGCAGGTAACTGACCAGATGGAAGGGAGAACTGCCATGGCCGGTGAGGCGTGGCTGGAGGACTCCACTCACCCCGGCATTGTTAAAGGAACTTAAGCTTGCCTGGCATGGTGGTGTATGTACCTGGCACTCAGGAGATGGGAATGGGAGAATTAGAAGTTCAAAGTCATCCTCGGCCACGTAGTGAGTTCAAGACCAGCCTGGTCTGCTTCAGACCACATCTCAAAACAAAACAACAACAACAAAAAAAAAAAAACAAAAACAAAAAAGGCCTTGAACCTGAGCAATGTGCAGAAGAGGAGCCATTGAAGAGCTCCAACAGGGCAGTGGCGTGGCCATCTTTGAGAGACCAAGGCAGAAGCTGTTGCTGGGGAAAGGGAAAGATAGCCAGACCTGATTGGGACAGCAGATAAGGCGAAGGCAATGTGGTCCCCACCAGGCACAGAACACACAGCTTTCCATTTTATTTAATTTGGTCCCTGTGAAGTGGGCCTGTTGTCCACACCAGGAGACTCAGAGCACGCCGATGATGGCTTGGGTGATGCAGATTGTCCCACAGATTGGCAGACCCGCCTGTGGCTCTGATTGGCTGTGGGGTCTTTATTCCTGCAAAAGCCAGAGTTTTGGGACTAGGCTTGCACCCCTGCCCATTTCCTTTGCCTCCTTCCCCACAAGTCAGCCCCCATTGACTCTGGTGTGCAGTTGAGCGCCAGCAAGCCTAGCTCCTCCACCAGGCCTTTGATCCCAGCATGTGGGTCCTAGAACAGCCAGAGTTGGGATTGTCAGACACTGGCCAGGAGGACTGGGTGTCCCCTGTTGATTCACAGGAACTGAAGTATCCAGGAAGGGGAACAGGGACACTAGAGGGAAAGGGACATTTTTATGGCTGATCTTAGCTCCCCAGAGCCCCAACCACGGTGAGGGAGAGGATGGGGTCACAGCAGGGAGAGCAAGAAGTGATCAGGAAGACAGCTGTCGGGTAGGCAGGGTGGGGTCCAGTGGAGCTGGAGAGAAAGGTGTCAGAAGCCTGAGCTGGGCAGGCAGGGAACTCACACCCTCCACCCCGCTACCCAGGCAGCAGTTCCAGCTACGAAGCTTTCCCCACAGGAAACCATGAGCTCTTCACCACCTTCAGCTGGGATGACCAGAAACTTCGCCGGCTCTTCATCAGAAAGGTAACCACCTCTCCCATGCTCTGGGAAGGGGGACGGGGTGAAGGGTTTGGCACTCTGTGCTGGACCCCTGGAAGGCCCTTGGCCCAGCCTCTGTTTGCAGGGCGACCTTTCCCTCTCTCATGCCACTCCAGCCCATGGCTCCTTCTGGCATGTGCTTCCAAGGTTTCACCCAGAGCCCTTGCTCCATGTCCCTGGGCTCCTTGGTCAGCTGCACCTGAGGGTCTGGTGCCTTTATTGTCCCCCCACTTGTCTCAATCTGCCCAGTGACCCCTATGAAGGAGGGTGAAAGTGTCTGATAGGTAGGTCTAGACTCAAATGAGTCCCTGGGAACTGGGGTCTCTCGGGACCCCCCACATGATCATCCCCTCCCTCAGGTCTATACCATCCTGTTGGTTCAGCTGCTGGTGACCTTGGCTGTTGTGGCTCTCTTTACCTTCTGGTGAGTTGGCACTGTGGGCTGACATCTTCCAGGAGGACCATGGGCAGGCTCAGGGCAGGAGGACACCATGTAGCCTCTCTTGGGATGTCCACCCAGATAGATGAGGGCCAGTGGACACCCTCACACTGGGGAGGAACGTTGGGCGTGCACCATGCGAGAAGTCCCCCAGTGCCGGGTGGGCCCTGTGAGGTGTCACTTGGCTGCATTCCACAGTCACCCAGCCAGTCCTCCTTCCTCTCTCTGAGTCCATGTGGGGCAGATACAGATACTGAACACAAACAGACCTGGGCTAGTCTCTGACTCTGCTTGCCTTTCTCTACAGTGACGTCGTGAAGGACTACGTCCAGGCCAACCCAGGCTGGTACTGGGCATCCTAGTGAGTATGCCCCCAGACGTCTTCTTAGGCATGCCGTGCTCCATTGATGAATCCATACCCCAGGGGGAGGCCTTCAAAGACCCCCAGCCCCTCAGGGGCCACCTTCGAGTTGTTCAGATCTGACAGGACATAGGTTGTCTAGGGTGGTACTAGAGCCTGGATGGAGAGCACCAGTAACTTGACCCTATGAGGGAAGGGACCGGAACACCTTGACCTTCTCTAATGACAATGTTGGTACTCTTAGTAACATTGTTATTAATGCTTATGAAATTATTAATCATAAGAGCCACCACTTAAAGAATACCTAATTAAGGGCTGGGCATTGTTTCGTGTGCTTGATGTACAGTATTGCATTTGATTCTCAAATCTACTGGGTATGATTACCTCAGAAAACCTTAAGGCTCAGAGAGGTTGGGTAATTTGCCCAAGGTCACACAGCAGCTAGTCAGCGGTGGAGCTGGGTTCAAGTTAAGGCTTGTGTTCTTAATCCTTCTGCTCGTCAGTCTCTCTTCCGCCCTCCAGCTACTTGGCTTCTGCTGGTCCTATACTGTGTTCCTTAACTGGGGATTTAGGTGGTTTGGACCCTCCTTTCTGATAACTAAGGAATAATTTTGGATACTTCTGAACCAGAACCACTGTAGACTCAGAGAATTGCTCTCTCCATGGTCCCGGTTGGCCTTCGGTGTGAGCCAGCCCTACACGAGGACGCGTGGGCAGGAGACCTCTGCCTGTGGGGGAAGGTAGTGAGCAATGCCAAGGAGCTCGCAGAGGCGCTGTCAGAGGCGGTGGGGGCAGACCACCGTGCACCATGGCTGCAAGAGAGGAGTGGCTGGAGCAGAAAACATGGCAATGAGAACACTGAGGTGTGTCCGCACATTAGGGACTAGACTGGCAGACAGACGGAAGGCCGTCTGAGAGCTGTGCGGCCCTTGTGGGCTAAGCGTCGAGAGAGAGCATGGCAGAGGAGTTGCACACTGACCGGCCCAGCCTGTTCTTCCATAGGGACCAAGTGCAGAGCTGAGCTCAGGAAAGCCCTAGGAACCACCAGAGCCTAGAGTGGGTCTTAAAGTTGGGCTTAGAGTTGGCACAGCGGGCAGTGGACTATCAGTGAGGAAACTTATCAGGATTCTGGAGGTGAAGACATTTATACGCGGAGCCTTTCCTCAGGCACAGGACAGAGGGGCAGTCAGTGTCCCAGGAGGGAGTGCTGAGTCTGAGGCCTTGGGAGGCACTGTGCGCACAGCTAATGAGGCCCCAGGGCCTGCCACCTTGGCCAGCCCACACAGCAGGTTGGCATGGCTCCCAGCACGTCAGCACTGTCTGGAAGGCTTGGGGCCCCCGAGACCTTGGGAGTTGTGTGCTGGACCCCTCTTCTATGAGTTTTTGGGATGCTGTGTGTAGTGGCGGGAACAGCTTGGAGTACATGGCACCACATTGAGGAGGAAGTGGGGAGGGAGGGTGAGTGTCTGGTCTTGAAATGGTGTCCGAAGTGGAGAGCAGTGGTACCCTGGGGTGGGAGCAGGGGAGAGGTGGGAAGGGGCATGGCCTGTGCTCTCCTGTGATACCCTGAGGTGGGAGCAGGGGAGAGGTGGGAAGGGGCATGGCCTGTGCTCTCCTGTGATACCCTGAGGTGGGAGCAGGGGAGAGGTGGGAAGGGGCATGGCCTGTGCTCTCCTGGGAAGCAGCAAAGCCCTAATGCTGCTGGGCTTCCCCCCACCAGTGTGCCTCCTCTTCCTGCATAGGCCTCCCTGAGGATCTAGCCTGCCCTCCACACCCTCCACTCTCCTGCGTCCTATCGGGTCTCACGCCAGCCCAGCGTATCAAATGCTCCCTGAGGGCTCCCTTGTTTATTTCTTCCTGCTGGAACATCATTCGTAACAGTGAGAATAAAACAGCTCTTTTCTCTGCACGAGGCACCATGCCAAGCGTTTGACGTATAGTTTTCAACCCTCCTTTTAATAACCCTGCCAAGCAGGTGCTGTTACAATCTCCATTTCACAGATGAGGAAATTGAGGCAGAGAGGAGCTGCTTCTTGGGCATCAGAGCCAGGTAGAAACCTAGAACTGCTTAACGGCCACATGCTTGCCCACTGCAGTCTGCTGACCCTAGCCCCGGGGGCGAGCGAGGATAAGTCAGGTGGGATGGCCAATCCTGACACTAAACCAGTGTCCCAGGCCCTGGGGCTGAGGCTTCAACACGAAACCCAACTGTTCTAGCTCACACAACCCCGCCCTCTCCTGCGCCAGTGGCACCAGCTTTCTCAAGGTCCCTGTCGTCTCTCCCCACTGGGTTCTTTCCTTATTGTCTGATTGCTCCCACGAGCATGGTGTCCGTGGCAGAGCAGAGGGTGAGAGAAGAGCGGGCAGAGGAGGAGAAGTGTAAGGCTAGGCCTGAAGAGGGGATGGCTCGAGGAAGCTGTCAGTCAAACTGTCAGTCAACCAGCTTCTATGACAGTAAGCAGCTCCCATCCATGAGTCCAGCCCGGTGCCACGCCCGCACCCTCCCACCAGGTCTCCCAGAGCTGGGGAGCAGTCTTCCTGTTCTGCACTGCTGGGGATTGGGACTGGCTAGTAAACCCTTATCCGTGGCCACAGACTCGTAGCAGGGACGGGACAGGACTTCCAGAACCAGACCAGACTTCAGCTCCAAAGCTGCACCATGGTCTCGGAATCCTGAGTCTCCCCGTCCTTCCCGCTGACGCCATCTTCAGGGCTGAGGATCTAGCGTGCACTGAGAAAAGGACATGCGGCTCTTGCCCTCGGGAAGCTTCCAGTCTGGCCAGAGTGACAGGAGACACGCAGCCAAATGTTCTGTTTTTGTCATCGTTGTTAAAGTGACTGAGCAGTGACTCAAGTGGGGCCATAAAGAGCAGGGCACTTTTCACCAGGGATTGGAGGCTTCTCCTGTCCCACGTGTACAGGGTGGGCCAGCTCTGGCACCTGGCACCCAATTGCAGAGGAATCTCCAGGTTGTAGGCTTTCATTCCTGCACTGCCTGTTTGGTTATTGCTTCCATTTGGCTTTTCCATGGCCCCAGAAATATTTTAAGAGTGTCTACTGGGTGTCAGGCTCCAGGTTAAATGGCAGGAAAAAGAAGTAAGTTGCAAGCTGGCCTGCAGGTGCTACAGGGGAGCAGGGGCCTTGTGAGCTGAGCTGGCGGAGGCAGGGATGCAGGCACAGTCAGCTGTGAAGGAGGAAGCCTGGCAGAAGAGGGAGTCTCCGTCCTGCCAGTGGAGAGTGGCCATGTTTTGAGGGTGCAGAACCGGCTGTGATGAGAGGAGAGGAGCCTGCGGTGGGCAGACTGTGCTGCAGGCATTGCCAAGTCTCCTGGGAAAACGTGTGACCGGATCAGCCTGTAGTGTCCTGGTAGAAGGCTGGGCTGAAGGCAGGAAGGCACAGCCCCAGCCAGGGAGAGAAGAGAAAGAGGTGACCCAACTTCAAAGGGAGGCGGGAGAGATGGAGGGAAGAGTGAGGTCTGAGTGGGAGGCTACACAGATCCAGGTAATTAATCGGGTGTGGCAGGGTGAGTGCCGACGATGATGCCGAAGCCTCTGGCTGGGCGGCTTGACGGTTGCATCGTGTCCTGGGCAGGGGGGTGCTCAGGGGCAGAGAGAATGCTGAGTGCAGCCCTAGTCCAATGAACTTGATGCATTTCTGAAGAGCCACTGCTGACCGGAACATCTACTTGGCTCTCAGTCTAGTGCTGAGAAGGGGCAGTGAGAACCCATCCTAAGGTATGGGCTCATCCTTGGGGTGAGCAGGACAGGAGAGGAGTCTGCCTTGAAGAAACCAGCTCCTTTAGAGGCTCCGTAATGAGGAGGAGTGGCCAGGAAGGAAGGAGGGAACCCAAAAGGGTGTCATTGTGGAAGCAGGGAAGCAATAGGAGTGACCAGACATTGAGAAGTCAGGTAATGTAAGGACCAGCGAGTGACAGCTGAACTCAACAAGGTCACCCTGATGTGATCCAGCCAGCTCCCATTACGTGGGGCCGAGGCCAGGTGGTTGGGCAAGCTGAGGAGATGGAAAAGAGACGCTGAGAGGAGGACACAGAGGGTGCAGAGTAGTGGAGCTAGAAACAGGGGAGATGCTGAGGAAGGCGAGCAGAGTCCGAGGAGGTTGATGTGGGAGAAGAGGTGACCCCCCCAGGAGTGTTAAAGTAAGCCGTCACTGGGCTTTTGAGGGCCCGGGACCCAAAACCCAGGTCTTGGGGATGAGGGACAGGAAGTCTGGTAGCACCACATGAGGTTTTCAGGTGATGGGCCAGAAGCCACTGGAGCCGCACCTCATTATCTCAGATCTTTCTGGAACATAGCAGAGAGCGAGGCAGCCTGGGAGGTCTGGGGAAGGAGGAGGCTGTTTGGAATTGCTGTTATGGAGGGCGGGTGAGATGCTGAAGGGATGGGGAAAGAAAGGGCTGCAGGGCCACCGCTGAAGGCCTGCTGAGGGTGGAGGCCATGCACTGATAGGCAAACTGTCTTGGGAACTTAGTCTCTGTCTTCCGTGTCTGGTCTTTGCCCCTTGCTTTCCAGAAAACTCTGAGCAGCCAATCCCCTCTAGCCACTTCCCACTGGACATAACTACCTAATCCAGAAACTGATTCCACTTCCTGCTCTGCCAGGTGCTGGCAGGCCAGGCCATGCTGAGCCCACCGCCTGGTAGGGTAGAGCAATAAGAAGCAGCTACCAGGATGGCTGCAGGTGGCAGGCGATGAGAGAGGCAGTGTGTGGCAGTGGTTGGAAGGTCGCTACCTGCAACTGGAGTACCGAGGTCTCAGTCCTGCACAAACTGGACAGCTTTGTGACCTTGGACAAGTCGCCGGCCTCCTCTGTAAAGGAGAACATGGTTCATAAAGAAGGAAGGATCATGTTAATAGTTACTAAACACTGTCAAGACAAACAAACATCAAACCCTGGTCCCCTGGCCTCTGTGTAGGTTCCAGGCTCCAGAGGGACACAGTGAGATCTTGTCTCAGAAACTATAAATACATAACAAATAAAAATCTGCCCAGCACACAAAATATATCCTATGGTAACATTTAGTTTGGTTTATATTTACCTACTATTTTGGAGGCAGGACCTCACATGGAGTGGGATGGCCTCAGACTCCATAATTAGATCAGGATGACGCTGAGTCCCTGATCCTCTTGCCCGTACCTCCTGAGAGCTGGGATTGCATCACCATGCAACGATGCCTGGCATGAACTTTTTTTTTTTTGTAATGCGTATGGGTGCGCACATGTGTGTCCATGGATTGGTATGGTGTGCATGTGTCCATGTGCCTATGAAGGCAGGAAGCCAATTTTGGGTGTCATCCTCAGGAAAGCCGTCCAACTCCTTTGAAACAGAGCATCTCATTGGCTTGGAGCTTCCCAGTGAGGCTAGACTGGCTGGCTATCAAGCTGTGCCCCAAAAAGCCTCCTCTCTTTGCCCCTCCAAGTGCTGGGATTCCAAGAGCATTCAACTATGCCCAGCATTTTCTCCTGGGTTCTAAGGACTTAAGACAGGTTCTCACATTTGCAGGCCACTCACTCTTCCCACTGAGTTACACACACACACCCCCCCCCCGGTCCCTGTGTGTGACTGAGTGATCTATTCAGGCCCTAGAGGATGAACTTTCTTTTTTGTTGTTTGTTTTGTTTTTCCAGACAAAACAGAGAGTTTCTATGTAGCTTTGGAGCCTGTCCTGGAACTAGCTCTTGTAGATCAGGCTGGCCACGAACTCATAGAGATCCACCTGCCTCTGCCTCCCAAGTGCTGGGATTAAAGGTGTGCACCACCACTGCCTGACTAGGGATGAACTTTCCAAGGTTTCTTAACCAGGCGGGGTGATGCAAGTCCGCAGTGTCAGAATGCTAAAGGCTAAAATAGGAGGATCGCTGAGAGTTCAAGGCTAGCCTGGACTACATAGTGAGACTCTACCTCAGAAAACAAACAGCAGCAAAGGTCTCTGAGGCCACTTGGGTTGAGTGGTGAGAAACAGCAGGCTGTGGCTCCCAAGATTAAATGTGCTGGAAGTGGGCTGCTTGTCCCACCAACTACCATGTTTCCTTTGGGAACTGGGCTACCATCCTGCCCATTGCCCAGTCCGAGGAGTCCATGCCCTCCCCTCTGCTCTTGCCCTCCTGCCTGGTGCAGTTTGGGGGGGGGTGGCAGAGTAGGATCATCTGGGACTAGGCAGAGGCCCCAGGAGAGACCTGGAGATTTGTTCACCTCTCTCTCTCTCTCTCTCTCTCTCTCTCTCTCTCTCTCTCTCTCTCTCTCTCTGTCTCTCTCTCATAGTGCCGTGTTCTTTGCAACCTACCTTACTCTGGCTTGCTGCTCTGGACCCAGGTATGATTATGACTGAGGGACTGTTATTTAGGGTCTTAAAAATCTGCTCTGAGCCCTGCTTTCCACCAGGGGCCTGTGCGGCCCCTGAGAGGGCCTCATTCCTCTATGAACTGCAGTCATAATGGGCCCTCTGCCCTTGACTTCATGTCTCTGAAGTGGATGGAACAATGAGGTCCTACCAGGGTTTAAATGAAGGGAGAGGTTCCACTGTGTGCCCAAAACCCCGCAGGCTCGAATGTCCTCTGAGGCCCATGGTTTGCCTTGCAGGAGACATTTCCCTTGGAACCTGATTCTGCTGGGCATCTTTGTAAGTGACTGGGGTGAGCTGGGGACAGATGCTGAGTGGGGACAGAGGAAGGACAAGGGCAGCATGGGGGTTGAAGGCCAGAGAATCTTGATCGGGGATATCAATATGAGGTTCTTGGTGGAACAGAGGTGCCAAACCCCTGTCCTACCAGAACACTCCATCCTTCCTTTCCGAATGGGATGAAGCCCTCCCTCTTATGTGCCCAGCCTCTTGTTCTGGGAAGATTGGGTGGGACTTCCAACCAGAATTAGGATAATGAAGAGTTGGGATTCTCATGGGGAGAACAAGGCTGCCTAAGGGATAAAGGGACAGCTAGCTGGAGTGCCTTCGAGCTGGCTAGGAGCCAGAGAGTGCCCAGACTCCATGTCCACATGCAGGAGCACTCCTTCACCCTGCAGGAGCACTCCTTTACCCTGCTCTCTTTCAGACCCTGTCCATGGCCTATCTCACTGGGATGTTGTCCAGGTAAAAGGGGCAAGGGCATCCTAGGCAGGCATGCAGCCAGGGTCCAGCCATACCTGAAGGAACAGCCCCAATACCATCTTTCTGGAGAACTATTGGATGGGGGAGGAACTTGAGCAGACAGGCCACTTTGGCCTAGAGTGCCTTAGGCACTACACAGCCAGTGACTCTAAGACCCGAGCAAGTGGGTAGAGTTGGGGTGAGGGATGATAAAGGGTAAGATGGTGATACCCACACTGGGACTTTAAAACCCCAAGGTCCTGGTACTGTCATTACCTGTAAACTGCCCTCAGACACCAACATATTCTAGACCCTTCAGCCCATTGATGGGTGCCCATGAACAGAGAAGCCTGGGAAAGTTGAGAGTGGGAGGTCCTGGGAATGGGGCAGGCTGGGACCACAGGTCACGAGGTCAGCTTCTGGAAGAAAAGGGCGGTCCTGAGGAGGGGTGGGGAGTCGGGAATCCCACTGACCCCGTGCCTGCTTTCAGTTACTACAACACTACTTCTGTGCTGCTGTGTCTGGGAATCACGGCCCTCGTCTGCCTCTCAGTCACCATCTTCAGCTTCCAGACCAAGGTCAGCCCTGGGGACTGTGGGCTGGGGGGGGGGGCGTGGGTCAGGGATCCACGTGGGGCTGAGGAGAAGCAGAGGGTTGAACGGGGTCTGGGGATGCCTCCTGGAAGAGGGATGTACTGGGTTGTGGGGGTGAGTGCAGAATTGGCGGGTCAGTGCTGACGCCCCCCTGTGTCTTGCAGTTTGACTTCACCTCCTGCCAGGGTGTGCTGTTTGTGCTGCTCATGACCCTTTTCTTCAGTGGACTCCTCCTAGCCATCCTCCTGCCCTTCCAATACGTAAGTCTCCAGCCTACGGGCCCAAGGAGAGGGTGGGGATGGCCCGATGCCCAGGGTGCCATGCTCTTCTAGCCCTTCAGGGAAGACCCAGAGCCAAAGCCCCACAGCCTGCCACCCTGCCCAGCCCTCCTGGCACCTGCCCGAGGTGTGTTGGCAGCATACATGAGCAAACAAGGAGGCTTTTCTTGGCAGGCCTGGGCACCTGCCCAGCTCCACGGGCTGCATCCGGCTTCACTTTCCCTATTCTCCCCTGCAGGTAGAGGGGAGGAGGAGAGGGACCATAGCTGAGAAAGATACACTGGGGCTCCAGAGGTCACCAGGCTCGGAGGACCTCGTGGGGGACCAGCAAGCCCAAAGAGGCAGAAACTGGGTGACCAGGTTGAGGGCAGTGAAGTAGGGACAGACTGTCCATCCCCAGCTCACAGACCACCCCCTTTTGCTGGTCTCTGGCCTGTGTGTTCTGTGCAGGAAGTGAAGCCATCGATGTTGGGGGACAGAGTGGGGACATGGCAGGTGGTTTGAGTCCTGAGAACACAGGAAAGCAAGCATTGGGTCTGTTGGGGTCTCAGTGGCAGTTTCTCCAGCCACATTTGGTACCCGACCTCCCGTCGCCTCTTGTGTGCTATGCTGAGATGGCTTTCGTCATCCAGCCCTAGCCTCCGGGTGGTTGGCACCCAGTCTAGGATGTCAAGATTGATTTTGGCATTTCTTTGGCTCTTCTCGGGATCCTGTTGACGAAGGGAGGGACCGGAGCTGGCCTGGAGGCCTCTATGTATCTAGGATGGGGATGGGGCTACAGGAAGGGGGCCCAGAACTTCAAAGAACCCTTTATTGACCCACACCAAGCTGATGGGAGGCCTTTGTTTTCAGAGATCTTCCGGAAAGTTTTCTGGATGGGCTCCACAGAGGGCAGGGCTAACATGGCACCTTATAGATGTGGAGTTGGCCTGCACAGTCAAGGGGAGCACAAGCTTGGGAGGGTACTATTCCAGACCGCCAGGCCCTTCATGCCCATCTGGCAGAGACTCCAGGTGGCTCCACACCTGTCCCCCCCCCCCCCCCCCCCCGCCGAGTTCAGCTGACTTTCCACCTGAGCCCTTGCTCCCAGGGCAGAGACAGAGAACTCTGCATGAGAGGAGCAGGCAGACTCCAGATAGAGCAAGGATGGATGAGAACAGTAGGGGAACCAGGCTGAGAGGACCACAGATAGGATGAGTCACTTTTGGCCAGCCTGAGCCTGGGGCATTGTTGTGAAGGGAAAAAATGTCATGTCTGTGGGGACTCCCTGCAGGTCTCCCTGTGATTACTCAGGGGTCTCTCTGTTTTACACTGTGAACACCCAGAGAATCACAAGCTCCTCTGGATCCTTGGGGGGAGTTACCTCATTGTCCCATCCTCAGGACTGAGCCTGCCCCCCAACCTCTGGCCCTTCTGCCAGTTGCCCTTTCCACACCCTAAACCCGTCCTTCCTGTGCCCACAGGTCCCCTGGCTCCACGCCGTCTATGCCGTGCTAGGAGCAGGCGTGTTTACATTGGTGAGTTTGGCCCAGCTTCTGGGGCACCTTCTCAGCTCTATAAATCTTCCACTCTGTGTTTTCCTCACAGTCTCTCTTAGAACCTTTCTGCAGAATCTGAGGGTGGGTTTGGTGTCCAAGACCTGCTTTCTGAGTAGAGTGAGAGCAGCAGGGTCAAAGCTGCTGACCAGAGCAGGACTGAGAGGAGGGGCAGAGCTTGGGGATAGCCTACTGTGTGTCAGGGATAGCCTACTGTGTGTCGGGGATAGCCTACTGTGTGTGGGGGATAGCTTACTGTGTGTCGGGGATAGCTTACTGTGTGTCAGGGATAGTCTG
>NC_022017.1:5157214-5179461 GCF_000317375.1 Microtus ochrogaster
GGGGGATAGCCTACTGTGTGTCGGGGATAGCCTACTGTGTGTGGGGGATAGCCTACTATATAGACTAAGTTAGTACAGTCCTAGGGCAGTCTAAGAAGATTCACATACCTAGCGAAAGGCTTCATTAGAGGGAAATTGTTCTTTACTGTTCTCACCAAAGTCACTTCACAATAATAGCTAATTTATTTATTTGTGCATTTATATACCTATTTGGCTTTTTAAAACAAATTGACCTCACTAAGTGGTAGTGATGTATGCCTTTAATCCCAGCACTGGGGAGACAGAGGTAGGGAGATCTCTGTGAGGTCTAGGCTATCCTGGTCTACAAAATGAGTTCCAGGACAGATCAAGGCCATTACACACAGAAATCCTGTTTTGAAAAACCAAAAACCAAACAGACAAAATAAATTGGCCTTGAACTTGCAGTCCTCCCATCTCTCAGCCTGCTGGGCACGGGTATTATGGGCTTGCACACCCAAGGCTCAGCTAAAAGTGAGCACTCACTTTCTGCCATCCGCCTCTCTTTTGTTCTTAATTCCCACACCACACCTAGCAGACAGGTTTCACTCTTCTGCCATCACAACAAAGAGGAAGTTCGGTGGTGTCAGGTAACATTCCAAAGCCATCCTGGCATCCTAGAAAACGGTAGGACAAGGCTGAGAACTCGGACATCTGGCTTGAGAGGCCCATGAAAGGCAGCAGCCAGGTGGGAAGTGCCTAGAAGCAGGTGCCCAGATAACATAACCAAAACCTATCCGTGCAAGACAGCCCAATATACCCTTTGGTCAGGTAGGCCCTGAGCACCTGAGCACGTACCCCAGGATCACCCAAGAGACAGCTGGCGTCCATAACATCTTCATGGGAAGCCAGACTTCCTCCCTCTCAGCCCTGCTAAGTAATCAGAGTTCCCAGTTTAGTCACCAATTCAAGACTCATGGATGACAAAAATTCCAATACATCCCAGGGAGATAGACAACCTTAAATTACTTCTTCTGCCAGGGGGTGTTGGTGCTCACTTTTAATCCCAACACTCAGGAGGCAGAGGCAGGTGGATCTCTGTGAGTTCAAAGCCACCTTGGTCTACAGAGCTAGTTCTAGAACAGCTAGGGCTGTTACATAGAGAATCCCTGTCTCAAAAAAAAATTCCTCTGTCATCCACCCATCATGGTGATGCACATTTGTAATCCTAGCATTTGGAAGACCAAAGCAGGAGGATCAGAACTTTAAAGTTATCTTTCATTCTTTAGAGACTTTGAGGTTGAAAGCACTGCAAAGTGAAGCCAAGTAACTTCCACATCAGACGTTCTGGGTTAACATCTACAGTAAAGACCAGCTCTGAAATCAAGATTCAGGGGTGCTGCGCCTAGTTAGTGCCATTCCCAGTGTCTCCACTGGAAATCCCACTTCTTGGAAACCCTAACTCCTAAATAAACCAGATGATGGTTACCCAGGGTAACCAGTGATGCCCACTCCATCATCTGAGGAGCATGCCTCCTTCCAGGTCAGCTCTGGAAAAGGAATGGGAGGACGGTAAGAAGGCAAAATCGGGGCCACAAACCGAGGCAGTAGCATCAGGAGGCCTCGGAGAGCGGCCATGGCTAGGGTCAGGCGAGGAATCAAACCAGGGCGAGGAAGCTGATGCAGCTGGAGAAGAGCGGGCATCTGTAGAAGGCCAGGGCATGCACGCTGCTTCCTGAGGATCAGGTGGCAGCAGGCGTGGAAGCTGTGCATACAGATAGGGCTGGGTGGAAGGTACTAAGCCTTTAATCTGCTTAATAATCTCTTGTGTTGTTAGAATGATAAAAATGATCCCAGCCACCTGTCCCACCCATGGTGTCCTGTAGAACACTTTCACACCTATTGTCTCATTGTGTCTGTACCACAATCCAGGGGAGGAAACAAGGCTGGTCTTCTAAGAGCTGCCTTGCTCGTTGGAGGCCCTAAGGGTTAAGTTGTGGGACTGGCAGAGTCTCATGGCCAGGAAAAGACAGGTCCAGGCCCAGGGCTGATATCCTGAAACTGGTGTCCAGTGCCTCTCTGGTCACCTGGGGAGAGGTGTCCTTTTTCCCTCCCCTCATTATCATCTTTATCTTGGTGAGTATCATTCATGTGCTGATTTCTCTACTAGACTGTTGTGTCAGCAGGGAAACACGCTGTAATTTCTCCCATCTAAAGAAAAATAAAAACCCCAGAATACTCTTGACCCCCATCACCATACAGCCCTTGATCATTCTCTGTTCCTCACTTATAGCAAAAGCTCTTTAAGAATCTACGCTCCTCTCCTACAACACGCCTCCCGGCTGCCCGTCACTCTCCCTACCCACCCCCTCCCTTCCTCTATCCTTCTGCTCCCACTCTCTCTTGGACTGAAGCCAGGGCTTTGTACATGCTAAGTGTGAAGTCTACCACTGAGCTCATCCTTAGCCCACTGAGCACGCTGGAGAACGCTGCCATCCAGTTCATCAGCAACCTCCAGGGGGCCAAAGCCAGCAGCAGCAGCCTCAGCCCTCGGGGGCCCAGCTCAGCGGAATCTGACTCATTGTTCAGTCCCCCAGAAGCATCCTCCATGCCTCCTGCTTCCTGTTTTTGTTTAGCAGGCCCCACCCCGTCCTGCGCTGGGTCTCTGAGTCTTCTCTTTCTGCCTCCTTCCCTCAGGAGCCCAGACAACCTCCATGCTTTGAATATTGTGCTTTATACTGACGACTGTAAATTTGCACCTGTCAGCCCTAGTGTCTGAATTCCGGACTGGAATGCTCAGTTGCTGCCACAGCACGCCCTTCGCAATCTAACAGACCCTTCCTCCTATAACATGTGCAAGAGTCTTCTTTTTCCTGGGTGCCCCTGCCTCTAGGTTCTTCCCTCAGCCTCTCTCATTGTCCCCACTCAGGAAAAACTCCTTGGCAGCTCTACTCCTTTCCTTACACATCAGACTCAGCTCCAGGTCTCATGGATGAATCCCTTACCTAGAGCTCAAGTCCTCTGCCAAGCCCCAGAGCCCTTCTTTCCCAGCGGAGACACAATTGCCTCCCACCAGGCTTGTTGCAATGCCCCTGCAGCATCCCCGGCTGTGCCCACATCTCTGATCCAGCTAGCAGGCAGGAGTGGGAACCCCCCACACCCCACTCTTCGCATCCAGCAGCCAGATGCTTCCCACAGGTCCCCCCACCTTTGACCTCCTCCTCCCCCACTTTGCTGCATCCATTGGGTCCCTTGATGCCTAGACATAGCAGGCTCCTTCCACACCCGGGGCTCCACACCTGATCTGCTCCTCTGTCCCCTGAGACCCCCAGTTTCCATTACTCCCATATTTTGTCCCCTTCACAGCACAGCGCGCCCCCATACTCACGCTCTGCCCCCTCCCCCTGGACGCCTAACTCTCACTAGCCCATCTATGTCTTCCTCGAACACATTCTGGATTTTTCTGATTTGTTTTTCTAATTTTTCTGATATTTTCTGACTCAGGGGAAATTTAAACTCCTTGAGAGTGGGGTTCACCCACCACTCTGGTTTGTTCATTGATGTAGCCCCAGCACCTGAGATGGTATACTACACAGCAGACACCCACAGATGTTTGTGGGGCTAATGGGTGTCAGGGGAGCGAGGTGGGGGCAGGGCATGTCTGAGATGCTGGGATGGCCCAGTTGCACAGCTGGCCCAGGTGTCTCCCTGAGTCACAGGGAGGAGGAGGAACTTTGGTGCCCAGTGACCCCCACAATGTCTCATTCGATCAACTCATCCAAAGCCTTGGCTGTGATCATCTTGAAGGTTACATAAAGAGAGGGTGTGGGTGTGCCCTTCTGCCTAGGGAAGGGAAGGGAAGACAGGTCCTTGGATGCCACGATGCATTCCAAAATCAGCAGCTGCCCCTGAAGGAGATCTCGTGCCTTCTCATTAAGCCCCTGCCTGGTGTCCAGTGCTGGCCCCTGCCTAGCATCCAGGGCTGGCCCTGCCTAGCATCTAGTGCTGGCCCCTGCCTGGCGTCCAGGGCTGGCCTCTGCCAACTTCTTCCAGCGTCACCTGTTGTGGGATCTGTGCCCCTCTAGCTGGAGCACACAATGGGCGCTTTCTCTGCTCTGCAGTCAGTCAGGCAAGACAAGGGGCACACAGAACCCCCTGGCCTGATGACTGCCTCATGAAGGATATATGAGAAAGGGATAAAGAAAATAGTCAGATGAGGCCCTGAACCCTTGGCAGGGCCTTCCCTCCCTATTCCCACCAGCCTGGGCCTTACAGAGACTGAGACCATCCAATGAGTCCCACAATCCTCAGCTCCCACTCTGAGAAATCCATCTTTCAGACTAGGGCCACCCAGCTTGGAAGTCACGGCCTCACGGGGCTCTGGTCCAGCCTCGAGAAGGCCTTTCTAGGTCTCTCCCACGTCCAGCCTTGGTGCATTGTCAGGAAGCCTCGAGCTTGCCTCTTGACCCCTGCCTCTACCCCTTTCTGGATGCCGGGGCTGAAATGCCCGTAGAAGTGGGTGAGTCAGTGGGAAGGTGTTGGCTCTGAGTGGCTCTGCCGTTCTTTCTCCACTAGTACCCTCTGGAGAGGTAAATCATGGGCCAGGCTGGGGTGATGGGGCAGGGCTGTGGGGCTGGGCAGAAACTGTGTAGGGCAGGGCCAAAGGCCTGGCTAGTCTGCCCCACACAACAGCTGCTCCTCCAGGGTCCCACATCCGAAAAAGCTGCTTTAACATTACCCGACCGTCTTTGGGGTGGCTTAGCCGTCCCAGCCACCCAAAACAGGAAGCCAAGTCCCAGAAATCCAGGGAAGAAATTAGACGAGGGCCGCAAGAACTCAGGAGCACTAGGAAGAGAACTTTGCCTTCTGACCCAGTGCAGCCTGCTCAAGGACCTTGGGAGCCACTGAGAGTTTCCATGAAAAATGGCAGGCCACACACTTTGGAAAAATCAGCAAATAGTCAGGTGGATGGGCCAGAGGTTGGGAGACCAGTGGGCACTGGTGCTGTGTCTCCAGGTCAAGTGCTGTGTCAAGACTGGAGGCTGCGAGGCCTGACAGAGTGGAGGGAAGTTTTCTGTATGGGGTGCTAGGCCCCCAGGTCTGGGTGCTGACCCCTGACTACCATGCTAAGCCATCTGTTCTTAGTCCCTCCTGAGGCCCAGAGAGAGCAATTGTGTATGCACACATACATATACGCACACACACAGACTCTCACACATCCACACACACCACATACACGTGCATTTGCACACACATATGCACACACTTGCACACACACTCATACTCTCTCATGCGTTCACACTCACACACGTACACATTCATTCACACACATGACACATGTGCACACACTCACACACACATTCACGCACACATACACGCGTATGCACACACAGCCTAAGTATCACAGTCCTCTTGATTCAACCCTGCCCATTACAAGACAGGAAAACAAAACTGGGGGGCTACGGACCTAGAGTGGCCTTCTTAGCCTGTCGCCCTGGAGGAAGCTCTAATTCCATCCAGCCCCACAGAGATTCTGGGTTCTCTGACACAGTTTAAGGCAACCCTGAGCACCTCAGAAGTTTAAGGGAATCTTCTAGTCCCCTATCCTTGCTCTGCCTCTCACTTGGTCGCCTAGTGAGGGCCATAGTGTAGGCCAAGTCTTCCTCAAACCAAGGCAACAATGTACAGTGAAAACCAGCCCCATGGGCCAAGGTTGTCAAACTCATTCTCTTGTTCCGAGGGGTCATATGAGCCTCAAGACTACGTGAGGACTTTCCATTCTGTCACCCTTCCTCTGCCACAGGAGGTGCTATTTCCTCTGAGCCATGTGAAGCTGGTGGCTGGGTCTGAAGTAGGAGGAGGGTGTGGTCAACTGGCCGTCCTAAGGTCTACTTCCTGGTCACTGATACCACAGTGACCCTCCTAAGATTCTAATCCTCCCACCAACACCTCGTGACACCTGAATGGTCGGGAAAGCAGCCTGCCAGACAGAGGAGAAAGGAAACCCTGTCCCCAAGGGGAGGGATCAGGATGACTAGGAGACTGTGCAGAAGCAGGCAAGAGAACTCACTACGCCCACCAGCTATGCAGGGCAGGGCACGGAGAGAGAAATTCCAATTCTTGGTCCAGCATGCGGCTGTCCACCGCAGAACCAAGCAGAGACATAATGGGCAGGGACAACGGGCATGCAGAGAGGAGAAGCCCTTCTGCTGGCCAGGACATCCCCACCAAATCACATCCAGGCCTTATTCATTTTTACCCTAGTGTGACTTTTGGTAAGCTTGTCCCTTGGATCTTTCTGGGCCTCACTTGCTTCATCTATACAATGGAACTAATTTCCCATACGTTCACAAGTCTATTGTGAAGGTCATTTGCAAAGGAGATTGTAGAAGGAGCAGCGGGCCGGGCTGCGTCCCACCACCCAGCTAGCTTTACCCCAAATAATTACATGGAAACTGTATTCTTTTAATTACTGCCTGGCCCATTAGTTCTAGCCTCTTATTGGCTAATTCTTACATATTGATCTAACCCATTTTTAATATTCTGTGTAGCACCACGAGCTGGCTTACCAGGAAAGATCTTAACCTGCGTCTGTCTGGAGTGGGAGAATCATGGCCACTGCCTGACTCGGCTTCTTTTTCCCAGAATTTTGTTCTGTCTATTCCGCCTACCTAATTTTCTGTCCTATCAGGCCAAGCAGTTTTCTTTATTAGTTAACCAATGAAAGCAACAGATAAGATACAAGACCCACCTCCATCATTTCCCCTTTTTCTGTTTAAACAAAAAAGAAATAAAATTACATATAACAAAACAGTTATCAAGTAAGGATTACAGTTACAATATTTATATTTACTTTGTCTTTCATCATAACTAAGGAAAACTATAACTATCTATATATTCTTTAATTTTATCAAAGACTCCAGAAGGATATAATACTTCCTAAGCAAACAAGAAATCCAAATTCTAGAAATGACAGAGACATCTCACTGCCTGGACAGTCACCCAAAGTTCCTCTGTACCATTGGGGCATCCATCTTCAGCCTACAGGCCCATAGTATCCAGCAGACTCTTCCATGAAGCAGGAAATTTCAAAGACAGTTCAATCACTTTCTGCGTCCTGCAGAATGTCTCACAGACTCTTTCATGAGTCAGGAACCCCAAAAGACCATCTCACCTATAGGCAATTTCAGCAGTCCTCTCTCTGCGGGTTCTTTGTGTCCAGTTTTTGTATCAGTCCAGGCAAGAGCAGTTTCTTGCCCAAATGGCTATCAAACTCCTTAAGGAGCCTCTTCGATGCCCATCTTCCTCTTGAAGTAGATTGGTGCTGCCAGAAGCAGACGTGTCTCATTGTCATGAAAAACCCTAAGTTATTAAAACATTAAATGCCATATCCTGCAGTCTTTGAAAGATATGAAGAATCTCTATGTTACTGAAATATATCTCTATATATCTAGAAAATCTAACTAACATGACTACAAGCTTGACTATTATTGATACAAGACCCACCTCCATCAGGAGATAAAGAGAAACTTAGCACTTGGTACATGGCAGCCTTTACTGTCATTCTTATGTTAGGGCAGGGCTTGGGAGCCAGAGCATCATGTTTGGAATGCTGTGCGAGCCACTCCCACTAGGAAATATCTTCTTTGGTTTCTCTAAGTGGAACCAGTGATAGAACCCACCCCTGTAAATGAAGACTGTGCTTTTGTTTCCCAGCCACTCAGACAGGAATAAACCACACAAAAACTGTATTATTACATCACTATTTGGCCAATGGCTCAGGCATATTCCTAGCTAGCTCTTACATATTAAATTAACCCATTTCTATTATTTTATATTTTATCACAAGGCTCATGATTTGCTACCTCACATCTTGCCTCTTGGAAGGCTGGCATCAGCCTGACTCCGCCTTCTTTCTCCATGCATTCAGATTAGTTCTCCCACCTAGCGATATTCTGCCCTGCCATAGGTCAAAAATCTTCTTGATTAATCAATGGTAATAAAACATCACACCCCTTAGGGGTTGTGACTTTAAAATGAGTTGGCTATGTCTAGTGCTTAGGAAGGGCAGGGCATGTGGCCAGTTACCTGAGAGGAGCAGAGGCTGTCCAAGGTCAGGGCCATGCTTTGAGGTCTCCCAGCCTGTGCTCTCCAGCACGACTTTCTAGTCTTGCCTTCTCTGCCGTGGTTACTCTCACACACATTTATACAATGCTTCCCTGGCTTCCTGAGCCAGACTCACTGGCTGCAATTCCTGCCAGACTCACTGGCTGCAATTCCTGCCAGACTCTACTCCTCCAAGGGCTTGCTTGGAGGTGCGAAGCTTGTGGCTTTGATACTTCTGTAACCTTAGCCAGAGAAGAGACTTTCCTGTGGTGTCAGGCAAACAATGGAGGCCAGGCCTCCACTCAGCAGCCTGTCCCCATTCCCCTGCTGCCCCATAATGCCTGCAGTCAGGCAGGAAGCTCTGAGGTCTTGACAGGACAGCCTCTTTCTTTTCTATGTGTATGCAGTGTGTGTGTGTGTGTGTGTGTGTGTGTGTGTGTGTGCATGACTGTGTGTGTTTGTGTGTGTGTTTGTATGAGTGTGTGCTTATCTGTGTGTGTCTGTGTGAGTGTGTGCATGTCTGTATGTGTTCGTGTGAGCGTGTGCTGCATGCCCGTGTATTCCCATGAGCGTAGAGCCAGAAGACAGTGTAGACAACAATCTTAATTGCTCTCCATCTCTCACTGAACTTGGAACTAGCGCACCAGTACCTATAATTGGTCTTAATAATAAAAAGCCAGAGTCAGATACGGGGGTAAATGCTGAGAGATCAGAGAAGTAAAAGAGCCAGACGTTAGAGAGACCTTTTACTTCTACCGAGTCCTCAGACTAAAGGGGGTCAAAATTCTGTCTCTTCAAGACCTCAGACTGAATCCTAAGCTCCTGTCTCCTCCCATTTTATATTCCTCTCTCCGCCCAGCCCTATCCCTTCCCATGTCCACCTCCCTAGTGCTGGGACTAAAGGTCTGTGCCACCACAGCCTGGCTGCTATGACTAACTAGTGGCTTAGCTCTGCACTCTGATCTTCAGGCAAGCTTTATTTGTTAGATCACAAACAAATTATCATCACAAGTCCCACTAGGCTGACTCGGGGAAATCTGCCTATCTCTTCCTCCCCGGCACTTGGTATTCCAAATGCATGATGTAGGCAGCTTCTATGTTTGTTCTGGGGATCCAAACTCGGGTTCTCAAGATCTCTCTTTTATTAGCTGAGCCACAGCCCCTGGCGGCTTCTTTTCCTACAAATCCAAAGCCCTCCAGCTACGGCTGGGTGTGCTTCTAATGCCAGCACCCAGGAGTTGGGAGGCAGGAGAACTGAGATTTGGAGGCCAGCCTGGCCTACATATCAAGAGCCTGTCTTAAAGAGAAGTGGGTAGGGGGGGCATCACAAAGGGCAAAGTCACCCTCCCATTCTAAAAGAGCAGACAGAGCACCAGAGGAGCTCAGTCCTCTGTGCCGTTCAACTAGGAAGCCTGTGTTTCTCTGAGCAAAGGGTTCTGTGTGCATCTCTTCTTACTCCATTCTTTTTGTTTGTTTGTTTTTTGTTTTTCGAGACAGGGTTTCTCTGTAGTTTTGGTGCCTGTCCTGGAACTAGCTCTTGTAGACCAGGCTGGCCTCAAACTCCCAGAGATCTGCCTGCCTCTGCCTCCTGAGTGCTGGGATTAAAGGCATGTGCCACCACCGCCAAGCTTCTTATTCCATTCTTATAGCACACATATGTGCACACACACGCACATGCGTGCACACACACCAGCATGAGTACACACACACACCAGCATGAGTGCACACACACCAGCATGCGTGCACACACACACACACGCACATGCGTGCACACACACCAGCATGCGTGCACCCCCATTGCTTCTCTTGGCACTTTGGTATCAGCAGACTTGAGCTGTCTTCTTGGCTGTGTGATGAGGGCAAGTTGGTTATATTCCCTGTGCTTCAGGCATGTCACCCAACAGTGGGGACAGAAATGTGACATTCATCACAGAGGCTTACATGAGTATTTAAAACAGTCACGAGCCTGTCTTGTGCTATTTTAATCCTTCTGTATATGTTATTCTTCACAATATAGGAATACATCCACTCCTGGGTTTCAGCTTTTGAAAATCTTAAATATGGATGAAGCAAGCACTTTGACCACGCTCCTTGCCTTCCCCCGTGGTGACCATGATGGGCAGTCACTCTCTTCCTAGACTTCTACAGACGTGCTTGCTTAGAGGCTCTTATTCACACGTGTACTTTTGTGCAACGGTGTGATAAGGACTTTTCTGCGGCTTGCTTTCTTCTCATGGTAGCAGATAACAGAAACATTTTCGCCGTGCTGCGTCAGTTTTGTTAAGTGGCTCCTGCGTCAGTTTCGTTAGCTGGCTCCTGTCAGACTGGGTGGTTTCCAGTAAAGCTCTGTGAGAACCCGCCCTCCAAGAATGGCCAGGGCTCTCTGCTCCTGCGCTGTGTGCCTTTTCTGTAGGACCAACCTGCTGGCTCAACACATTGCAACCCCAGGTTTTTAATATTTATCCCTTGTCTGCTGATGGCCTCCCCATGGTGTGGCTCTCTCAGAGTGCCTTAGCCTCACCTCTGAGCCATGTTTGAGGGAAGGACAAACAACAGATAAAAGCTTAATTCCCAATGTAGCAGGGTCAGGGTCAAGTCAGTTACGTGGCCAGAGTCTGTAGATCAGTGTTTTTCGACCTGTGGGTTGTGATCCCTTTGGAAGGGGTTGCATATCAGACATTTATATTACGATTCATTAAAAGTATCAAAATTACATTATGAAGTAGCAATGAAAATAATGTTGTGGTTGGGGGTCATGGAACATGAGGAACTGTATTAAAGGGTCATCAGGAAGGTTGACAACCACTGGTTTAGATTCAGCCCTACTGAGTAGGAGAATTAGGACAGGGTCCCACTCCCCTCCCCCAAGCCCACTCTGCCCCAGCTCCACCAGAACAGAGGTGTGGTCAGGTTCCAGCACCAGACAAGTGGCCATCAGCAAGCCAAATTTCTCTCTAAGACCCCTAACCCCATAGGCTGACCGGAGACAATGCCCACCTGCCTGTGCACACAGGGACAGTGAGCTGAGCTAACGTAGTAGCATGTATAAGGACCGTCATATAGTCCAGATTCATTACTCATATTCTAATGCTGCACTGCCTCTGGCCCCATCCCACCCGCTCCTGCAGAGCCCCGTGTTCAGCTACAAGTTAACCTTTCCAGGGGGAACAGTTACATTTCCAGGTGTCAGCAGCTGATCTTAGTTTGCAACTAGTATGTTAACTGTAAACAAGGCCACCCACTGCCGGCTCAGGACTCAGAAGGTTGGCAATGCTTCAGTCACCATGGAGACGCTAGCCGGTTACTTTTCCCTTAGTAATGCGTGCTTATAATGGGATTTTAAAAAATCATTTTACATTTATTTGCGTGTGTGTTTGTACACGTGTGTGCCCCAGAGATTAGAGGACAACTCATAGAAGTCATTTCTCTCTGCTGTGTGGGTTCTAGGGATCAAGTCCAGGCCACCAGGCTTGATAGCAAGTACCCTCATCTGCCCCATCATGCTGGCCCTTATAATGGAATTCTGGATGATGTTTCTTGCTCTCATTAAACTGTCAGTTCTAAGTTCCCTGAGACATAGTAGGTGCTCAGTAAATATGAGCAAGCACAAGTAAGTAAAAGGCTCCCGGTTGGCTCTCTGCATGAGGCTGCAGCAGTGGATGGTAACTCCTTTGGGGCAGCCACCCCTGTTAGCACCATTCGGATGAGTATCCAGGGCCAGGGCCAAGCGCAGGTGGAGCAGTTATTATTATTCCACGCTTCTCCGCAGCCAGCTAGCTGTTCTGGGTGGGTGTTCCTTGGAGGGGCACCCAAACCTGATCAGGTCCAAGCCTTCTAGGTTGAAAGATTCTATTTCATGAGCTCACCCAGGGGTGACCAGGCTCTGGGAAATCAACCAAGCACTGCTGATGGATAAGCTAGCTCAGCGATTTATTAACTTCTGCTTGGCAGCTGTGCCCGCTAAACAGCCCGCAGCATCTGAGCCCCCCTCTGCCACCCCCCGCTTGTTCTCTTTGCAGAGGAAACCTCACTTAGGAAGCCAAACCTCATTCTGCCAAGTAGACTGGAGTAAAAACGATAGTGAGGGATAATGGCAGTCGAGGCCTCTGTACAGTCAGGGTGCTGTGACCCTCGATGCCATCCTGCTTTGTAAAATGGAGGCACTGAGATCACATAGCCAAACTGACTCTTGAAACCTGGAGCAAAGACTCAAACCTCAGCCTTCCAGCTTCAGTCTGTGTTCGGGGAGGCCCTGCCCTTAATGCTGCTGTGCTGGGAGGCCCAATCCTAGCATAGAGGGCCCCCTCAACCCTCACTGCAGCTCCCCATTTCCCTTCTGTTAAAACTGTGCAGAGTCCCCTCAGATCCCTCTGCCTCCCTGACGATGCCGGAGCCACCTGAGTCTCATTAGCAGTGCCTGCCTTGTCTTTGGGAGGATGCTGTTCCTGCAGACGCCGGCAGAGCCCCAGTAACAGCTACGGTTCATTAGGTACCAGCTGGAGGTCAGGTGTCTCAGACACAGCTTGGTTATCGCAGGCTGGCAACAGCCTCATGAGGCAAACACCCCATCTTCCCTCACAGCTAGGGATTCGCAGGCCAAAGAGAAGGCATCGTGTTCGTTCTCCTGACTGAGTAAGTGGTAGGACAGTCTCCAAGCCGGATGACCTTCAAGACAGAGCTCAGAGTCACCCTTGCCCCCCACACCTTCAGGGGGATGACCCATCTCATGTACCATGTGCTGGAGTCTCTGCTTCCTTCCTGTATTGTGTGGCATTAGCATGGAGGGCAAGAATCCTCCCAGGCTCCCTGGGGGCTGCATCTAAAACATCCCAAGGAGTCTGGGTCCAGGGAGTGGAGTTCTTGGATGGGGTGAAGGGAATGGATCGGGACATCTTTCAGCCTCCCTTTGGGCAAATCCAAGCTCCAAGGTCAGGTGACCTCCCTCTTGTCACCTGCCTTCCCACAGTGCCCCCACTGTACTTCCTCACCGTTCACAACAGGTCCCTCGGGTCCCCAGGGCCTCCTAAGTTTGTCCAGCCTAGCCGATGCCCACGGCTCCTTCACACCCCAGGTAACATGTCACCCTCCCAGGACACCGTCCTCTTGAGCAGTCAGGAGCTCTCACTCCACAGCCCTAATTATAGCAAGGGCCCAGCTTCCACGTAATTATCTAGTTCTCCCCCACATCATTAGGCAGTGAGCCTCGCCAAAGCACACAGATTTGTCTCTTAGTCCCTGGCATGCATTTGTCACCCGGTACATTTGTGCGCGTGTGTGTGGGATGGTGTATGAGGAACCCAGGCCTTCTGCATTCAGTGATGAAGGAGCTAGGTGCCGAACATGAATGAATCTAAAGAAACCTCAGCCCGTGTAGATCCAGTTCTTCCCCTTTTAGACACTGGGAGACTTTGGGGACTCTGCCTGCCTAATTTCATATGCTGCTTGCAAGAGGTTTCTGCGGCCAAGACTGAACCCGGAGGAAAGCTCTGAGGGAGGGGCGGAGTCTCTGCGGGCAGTGGATGGTTGGGGACAGAGGAGAGCTGTGGCTAAGGCAGTTGGTGCAGAATCATCCACTAGGCCCAGAAGGTTCCCCTGGGAGATCGGGAGACGAGAGACGCGTTAATCCTGCGTGCTGCAGAGCTCAGCAGAGGGGAATGGTTGGGTTTGTGGGCGCTGGGGCCAGCCTGCTCAAACCCCGGGTTTGCCATTTCCCCACGTGAGTGGAGCAGGGTAAATATTTTACATCTCTGGCCTCAGTTTCCTCTAGTAAGGGCACTTCGACTGGAAGGAGCTGATGTCCGTAAAGCATATAGCAAGCTCCTAGAATACTGTGCATTATCCTCAGACACGGAACAGGACCTGGACAGCAGCATGAAGCCTGTCTCAACAGAAAGCCCCCTGCTTCAGGAGGCCCTCATAGGTGGCCACACTCACCCAGGACAGACTCCTAGTTAACTGCCAAAAGGACAGACTCCTGTTAACCCTCAGCACTGCCGGAAGGCACTTGGCATTACTGTGGGTTCCTCTCATCTCTCTAACATCCCCCCACCCCCAGACTTTAGCGAGCAGGGACTGTGCCCTCTGCTATAGCTCTGCCTGGAAGAAAACAGGTGCTCAGTAAATAGGTGTTAGATATAATTAGGGGCGGAAGGTGTTGGGAAGATTTCAAGCTCTGGGCCATCACTAAACCACCAGGTCCTAAAACCAGCAGCTTAGGCCCCTTAGTGTCCACCCTGATTGATTACCTGACTTCTCATTCTTTCCTCTCTTCCAGTTCCTGGCATTTGATACCCAGTTGTTGATGGGTAACCGTCGCCACTCGCTGAGTCCCGAGGAGTATATTTTTGGAGCCCTCAACATTTATTTAGACATTATCTATATCTTCACCTTCTTCCTGCAGCTTTTCGGCACCAGCAGGGAATGAGGAGACCTCTGCATCCCTACGTTCCTCCAGAGAACGTCCCTTCCCTGCCCTGTGACCCCTCTGTGTTCCTGCAAGTCCAGACATAAACGTGCTGCAGCCAGCTTGTGAGCGGTCGCTCTCTCCTGCAGCCAGCCCTCTGTAGCTTGTACATATGCCATCCTTGGGGCCCAACAGACCTGAGGCCACACCATCCCCTGCGGTGCCCCTGACACCCAAGTACATCCTCCAAGTGGGACAGTCATGGCTGAGGGCACCTCTGGATTTGCAGACCCAGGGGATGAGTGGGAGGAAGCCCCCTCAGAGGTGGGAAGGAGACCCCAGAAAACTGGCTGCAACTGTGACCCCACCAAACCTGCTCTAGGATTTTACTTCTTCTCTCAGGTTGTAAGGGCAAAGACTGAGGGGACATGACTGGAACATAAGGACAGGGCACCGGGTGTTGGGGGTGAAGCTGTCCCAGGCTGTCCCTCTCTCGGCTGTTAGGACCAGTGGCTTGTTCTAGAGACCTGGACAATATAAAAGGAGTAGGGATGCTTCCATTGCTTGCCTCAGTTTGCCCTCCCGGGTCATAGGATGGACAGGGGAATGTGCCTAAATGTGGGCCTGGCCTGAGCTCCCACGCAGCCAGTTGCGAGGACTGAATAAGGCAGCCGGTCAAACTGCAGTCACTGGGCAGGCATGTGTGAATGCAGGACTAACACCCCGTCTTTGTTTCCACAGGCCTGAGGGGAAAGTGAGGTGAAAGTAGTTCTAACTGCTGAGCAGCCCTTACCAGGGGCTGTCTTTCTGTCCCTTCCACACCTATTTCCTGAGCCTCCCCCTGTCTTCTGCTATGTCCTGCCTTATGTCCCTCCTGTCAGGCCTCCTGAGGCCTGAGGAGTGGAGGCCTCCATGTCCCTTCCCCCAGCTTCCCTGGCCACTCAGCCCAGAGTCCCTGGGCCCTTGCCCCCTTATCTTCATATCTCTGTAATTTGGAAGCTGCCCAGCTCACGGTCACAGCCAGGGCCAATCCCTTGAGCCTATCCCATGTGATGAGGCCAGAACTCCTTATCGGCCTCCAGGCGGCTGGGATCTCAGGCAGAGTGTGCGTCAGCCACCCCGTCCTGGCTGAGTGCCCACTGGAGAGGGGACCAGGGGCCACACCTGGGGCAGCATGCAGCCCACATGTGCACATGGCCAGCTCCAGGCCAGTGGAAAGTTACTGGATGGAGGCTAGGAGGCTCTGTGGATGTAGGGGGCTCTGTTTTCTCCCCCAGGAAAGGGGACTAGGTAGCCTATCCATTCCTGTCCCTGCCCCTCCCCACCTTTGGGAAACATTACAGAAGCCTTTGAAATTTTGTTCTTCCTTGACTCTTTGAGAAAGGAAGGAACCAAGAATGTGGTGGGGGTGGGGCAGTTGGCATGAGTGCCCACTGCTGCAGGGGCCCTGCAATGGTGATCCACACATCCCCACTGCAGAGGCAAAGCCGGGGGTTGGCGATAAATCCATCGTCATCTATTAATCCTGGGGTCAGTCACAGCTGCTCCATTCAGACGGGCTGGACTGAGACTTGTGTAAACTATGGACGTGGGTGGTCAAGGCCTGGCATCTCGGGGGGGAGGGTTGTTGTATCCCCCCATCTCCCATCCTTGACTCTGAGATGCCAAAATGAGGTTCTCACTCCCTAGAAGTCAGCTGGGAGACAGGATTCCTGGCTTCTGATTGGGCCTCACTGCCCACAGACTTGTGTTTTGTCTGTGACTCTGTTTCCCTATCTATAAGTCCCCAACCAGTGCCAGGGAGAGGCACCAAGACACTTCCACTGACTTCATCTAGTTGCTCACCTTGAGGGCCTCTCCCTATCTCTTGCTTCAGTTCTAGAAAGGTTCAAAGTCCCTCCCCCACTGACCTGCCAACCTCACACTGGCCAGTTTCCCAGAATCCACTTGTCCAAGCCCTCTTCTTCTGGGATAATCTATGCAGAGACTTTGAGGACTGAGAAAGTTTTCCAAAGCTAAGTTCCAAAAACCTGGGGGAAGGGCAAGCCCTCAGCCATAAATAATGTGACCCGGGCACGAGTCACAGCGATCTCAAAGATGGCTCCGCCGTGGAGGTGGAGAGGCCTGCAGCAGGCTTAGCTACAGTCTGCTAACTGAACTGGCAGCAAGGCCAGAGAAAGCCTTGGTGTCGACCCCTGACAGAGCAGTGAAGGGTCCCAGGAACACCTGGGTGGGTCTTGGCAGGAGGAAGGGCGGGAACAAGAATGCAGGATTATGAGGAATGCGGGATTATGAGAAACCGAAGCTGGGCAGGTGCGGCAAACTGTGAAGGAGGAAGGACTCCCGCTGGCCCCTCACATTTTTAGTTCGGGTGGGGCCGGACCTGTGACGGGGTGGGTTGGATTTCATAAAGTTAGAGGGAGCCAGGAATCCATCTGCGATGGGAGGCACAGAGAGGCAGCGTGACCGATCAGGAGGTCCAGGAAGGATAGTCACGTGAAGTCCCTCACTCCCCACACCAATTCCTGGGTTCGTGTACAGCATCTCTTTCGGTGTAGCCCGAGGAAGCCACGAGATTAAGAATCTTGGTTTTTTCATTCCATACCCTTTCTCCTGTAGGAGTCAGGATCCCTCAAGCACCCTAATTCCAAAAGGCGGGGTGGGAGTGAGATGCGGGGGGGGGGGGTAGTGGTGGGGTGAATCAAGTTGGAAATTTTACACAAGGACCTTGCTGCCCCCTTCTGGCTGTTAGGGGAAAAGCAGAGTCCGGCTTGGCAGGGAGGATTGAATTGGTCCCTGGGGACAGAGGCTAGGGACAGGACTCGGGACCCCTGCCTTAAGCTTTTCCCGACAGAGACCCATCGCCACACGCCCAGACGCTGCTGCCCTTTTGGCCTCAGCTCCCACGAGCTCCCCCGGGCCCCTCCCATGTGCCCTTCTGTGACCTCACCTGCTCGGGACCTGTGACTGATTGGAAATAATAAAAGCATTTACTAAGACGCCTGAACTGTTTGCTTGTGGTCTCAGCTGGCTTTGTAGCGTGCGTGGCGTCACTCAGCAGCGGGATGTGCAGAAGCTCCCTTCATTCCCGTCTTTATTTTCACGCGGAAAGAAATCGTTCTGCTCAGTACACCCTTTCCCCGAAGCCTTCTGCAGATCGACCCAACTTGCCTGGTCCAGGGAGCCTGCCCTTTTCCGGGCCTTCTGGCTGAGTCAGCTTCCTTTTTTGAGCTGGGCGGTGGTGGCACACACCTTTAATCCCAGCACTCAGGAGGCAGAGGCCGGTGTCTCTCTGTGAGTTCAAGACCAGCCTGGTCTACGAGAGCTAGTTCCAGGACAGCTAAGGCAGTTATACAGAGAAACCCTGTCTCAAAAATAAATAGATAGATAGATAGATAGATAGATAGATAGATAGATAGATAGATAGATAGATAGATAGATAGATAAATAAGAGTATCCAGACATTCCCCAAAGCAGTAGTTTTGAACTTATAAAACTCAAGCTGCCGGTGTGTGTGTGTGTGTGCTGTTTTGTGCACCCCAGAGCCACACAGCTTACACTCTTCTCCTCCTTCTTTCCTTTCTTTTTCTTCTTCCTCCCTTCTTTCCTTCCTGTTTGTTTGTTTTCTGTTTGGTACAGAGTCTGAACATGTAGCCTGGCCTCCAACTCACAGCCTTGCTTCCTTGAGCCGGGATTGTACGCATGTACCACCCTGCCTGGCCTGCACGTATTCATTCACGGAACCCCAGGAAGAACCGGTGCTGAGATATAGTACAGTGGACCTCTGACTCAGGCCTCTGACAGAGCAGGAACGGGTGGGGAGGAAGGGCACACTGGACTGTCTGTCATGCTCCTCGGCCGCCTCCCCATCACATGCCCACACTGTCTTCCTCAATTTCCCGAGGCTGCTCTACCAAGTGATCAGGAACTAGGCAGCTTAGAACAACAGAATGCTTTGTTACAGAGGCCTGAAGCATGCTCACGTCCTCGGGAGGTAATGATGCTGCTAATTTTCTTCAGTGTCCGGTGGTACCTTCCAGTCTCTGCCTGCTTCATCACGTGGGCTCTCCCCTGCCTCTCTTCCTCCTTCCTTTAATGGGCATAGGGAGTTTAGGAGCTGGACATAGATAGTCGAGTGGGCCACTGTCCAGGCCACTCTAGAGGCAGCTGCTAACTCCACACAGCCCCCTCCCCATGGCAGAGAGAACCTTCATTCCCATTGCCCATTCTGCAGCCTGACCCAGCTCACATATACCATCCATCTCTACTCAAATGTGTCTACTCCCAGAAAACCTGTTTGCTGACTCCTGGACTGTCCTCCTACACTGCACAGGCAGATCAGACGCTTCCTTCCCAGCTCACCACCCCAGCCCTCTCCACTCTCTTTTCTGGGAAAAACTCCTCCGAAAGAAGCCAGCCCTTGTTTTCTCTTACTAAAATACCTCTAGTGCCTTCTGTTTGCTTCCTTTTATCTCTTGAACTATTCTATAAATAGCTCAAGTGCCCTGGGCTACCATGCTGGAGAGACCATGGCAGATACTCTACCAAGAACGGCAGTTCAGCCTTCCTGCCATGCCCACCAAGGTGGCGGCCACGTAAGGAAGAAGTCAACTTTTACGTGGCCACACTAACTTCAGCTGCTCCTGGCCTCAGGCATTTGAGTCCTCAAGGCCGGGGTCCAGATTTCATGGCACATGGACATATCATGTCCTGTCCAACTTCCTAGCCACAGACCCTGTGAGCACAGTTAATGGCATGGTTTGGGGCCATTAAGTCTGAAGTCATTTTTTTTTTGCCAGGCAGTGAATCCCCAAAATCATGTCCTGGGTGGAGCAGCATATGAGGGACACTAAAATGCATCTTCCTGCTTCAGACAGAGCAATCTTTCTCAAACCAACCCGGAGCAGAGCTGATTTGATGTAATTCTAGGCCTCAGGCCTCAGGCCAATGCTATAATGGAATGAGATCTGGGGAGGTCTTGGGAGAGGATGAGTGTGTTTTGCTGGAGCTGGAGGGTAAACTGGAGCACTTAAAACAATGGCTCCAAATTCTTCGCTCAATGGAATGTGCTGGAAGTGATATATGTGAGTCTCGAGAGTTCTCTGGCCCATTGATTTTAGCAGAAGTTCTAAGCAAACTTTGACTGTCCCTTCTTGATTCATAAGCTTTCCCTTGAGCAAGTCACCATGGCACTGGTGTTATGGTTCAGCCACAATAAGGCTGACACTTCTGGGTTCTAGGCCCATGCATGTGCAGACAAGCACTCAGGCAGAAGTGCCTAATGGCCCCAGGGATGTTAAAGGGCCCCTGCATGACCCACGTGCCTGCATGGTTGCATCATCCACATATGACTCAGTTAAGCCCTGCGTGCATACGTGAGCCCCATCATCTGCATATGATGTATGTCAACCCCCTGTGCACCTGCATTAAAAGCTGGATGCGCCATCTCCTTCTCTCTCTGCACACTGACTTCCTAGGCCTGTACACTCCCCTCTAATAAACTCATAAGCAGGTTTGTTGCATGTTCCACATTTCCTTCTCACTCACGCCAGGTAATTTCACTGGTGCCGTGAGACTTGGGAGGCTCTCCCACCCCGAGCCCTTCTCCTAGGGTCGTGATCTGAAACCAGGTATTTTTTCCACAACAACCATGTGTCCCATCTGCCTGAGCGTGATCTCTATGCACACCACCGTCTTCAATTGGTGAGTTTCCCCATTCTGGTCAGCTTAACTGTCTCTCTCAACTGGAGGAATTGACCATTGAGATCCTGCAAATCTTCTGGTGTTCCTAGAAATGGGGGGACAGCCCCCACCCACGGCCTTCATGGCTATGGTTGAGCCCTTTGCTGACATTCATCTCTGGATTGCTTCTCTTAGCTGAAATTGTGTTTGGACGACCTGGGGTCAGTCCTCCTGCAACTGGGGGCCCAGGGTCCCTCAGATTTTTCTTTCTCCTTTTTTTCTTTTCTTTTCTTTTGGACCAGTCATCAGTGTTCCCCTCTGGCTTCTGAATTGACCTGACAGGAACCAGTCAGGCTTTAACAACACGCTTGTAGATAGAGGACTCTCCTGCAAGCCCTGTGGTGTTTGCTGCCATTTTACACCCTGCCTATAGAGGGATGACGTCCCCCTATAAGCCTTGTGGTGTTGCCATTTGTTTAAAATTATTTATTATATATACAGTGTTCTGCCCAGAAAAGGGCACCAGATCTTATTACAGATGGTTGTGAGCCACCATGTGGTTGTTGAGAATTGAACTCAGGACCTCTGGAAGAGCAGGCAATACTCTTAATCTCTGAGCCATCTCTCCAGCCTGTGGTGTTGCCATTTTCGTGGGTTTTCATGGTTTCAGCTATGGGTAACAAGCCAATGGGTAACAAGCTATGGGTAACAAGGCCACCAATCCAGCCTCCTCCTGGGATGCCTTTTAGAGGCCCTGAAACCCCAGGCCTTAATGCCCTACTTACAGATTCCCACACTTATCTTTGTTCAAAAAATGGTCTCCTTACAATTTAACCATTTAAAGTGGCCACCTAACGGCACCTTTGAGCCCGATATTCTACAGGAGCTTTCTAACTACTGTCAGCACACAGGCAAATGGAAGGAGTTTCCTTATATCCAAGCCTTTTACTATCTAAGCTCTAAATCCCAGTCTTACAATCTTTCATGATGTCTATATGATCCTATCTAATAACCTGCTTCCTGAAGAGCACAGGCAAGTTTGGGACCAGGTCACAGACTACATGCAGGCGAGGTTCACCAAACACATGCAAAACACCCCCTGGGGACAGGGGTGGTCCCCAAGCAAGAACCACGCTGTGATTATAACACCCCAGGTGGAGTTTTAGCTAGGGATGGGTTTTTGACTTGCCTTCTGGCAGGTCTATGTAAGGCTGCCCTCAAACCAGTAAACTATAATAAGCTCTCAGACGTCATTCAAGATATGAAGGAAAATCCTTCTGCATTTTTGGAGCGCCTCACTAAAGCCCTGTTACAATATACTAACTTAGATCCAGAAACCACGGAAGGCAGTTACTCATGACTCATTTTTTTTTTTTCTCAGTGCTACCCTGACATTAAGGCTAAACTTAGATGTTTGGAGAAAGTCCCCTTGACCCCACAGGCAGAAGTCTTAGAGCTGGCTTTTAAGGTGTACCATGTGAGGAATGACAAAGTCCACAATCACTGTCATGTGCTAGCATGGTCCTCTGACCAGCTGAGGCTACAGAACGCCTGATCCGTGCTGCCCATGCTGTTCCCTTGTCCCCCAGGGCTTGAGAACAGCCAGGCCTGTATTTCAAATGTGGTAGAGCTGGTCACTCGGCCTGATCATGCCCTAATCCTCATCTTGGTTCCACGAGACCTTGTCCAAGATGCCATAGGGAAGGACATTGGGCAGTTGATTCGGTGATGTGGGAGTCCCCTCTTTGTGTTGCTTGTATTGGTTAACGAATAAAGAAACTGCCTTGGCCTGATAGGATAAAACTTAGGTAGGCAGAGAAGACAGAACTGAATTCTGGGAGGAAGAAAGCAGAGTCAGAGAGATACCATGGATCCACCAGAAACAGACGCTGGGAATTTTACCTGGTAAGCCACTGCCATGTGGTGATATACAGATTAATCAAAATGGGTTAAACTAAGATGCAAGATTAGCCAATAAGAAATTAGAGCTAGCCAGGTGGTGGTGATGCACACCTTTAATCCCAGCACTTGGGAGGCAGAGGCAGGTGGATCTCTGTGAGTTTGAGGCCAGCCTGGTCTACAAGAGCTAGCTCCAGGA
>NC_022017.1:5179561-5184124 GCF_000317375.1 Microtus ochrogaster
GAAGAAGAAGAAGAAGAAGAAGAAGAAGAAGAAGAAGAAGAAGAAGAAGAAGAAGAAGAAGAAGAAGAAGAAGAAGCAGCAGCAGCAGCAGCTAGCCAGGTGGCTGGGATGAACAAGCAGCCTCTCTCCATGCAACATTGTGGCATGGAGACATCAAATCTAGACATTCCCAAGTTGACCTTCTAGGTCTGGCCATGGACGAGTGAGGCTGCCCGGGCTCCTTTGACCTGACCACAACTGTCATCTGTAACTGGGAGCCAAAGGTAAACATCACAGTATCAGGACGGCCCATCTCCTTTCTCTTGGACAGCAGAGCAATATACTCAGTACTGAGGGAATTCTGAGGGCCTACCTCTCCTTCTAGTTTCCCTATTGTCAGGGTAAGGGAACACCCTTATCTACCTCAGCAGACCCCACCACTTAACTGTGTTTTTAGGGGTGTTTATCTCATTCATTTTTAGTCATGCCAAGCTGCCCAGTACCTCTTATGGGAAGAGATGTTTTATCAAAAGTAGGAGCTTCCATTCCATTTGCTCCTTCCGTTCACCTTACCCCAGACTCGCCAACAGCTCCCTCCTCCTCCTCTAGTCTCCCAACCTCCCAGCTCCAATGTGTCTTTTCCTCTACCAGCCTCTCAGGTGGCTCCCTTCCAGGAACTGACTGGCAGCTTCATTTTACTCATATGCCCACAGTCAGATGAGCTAAATATCTCCTGGTCTTGGTGGACATGTCTGGATGGAATGAAGTGTTTCCCACCACTAACAAGAGGGCCCAGACAGTTTCCAATGTTCTTCTCTGAGAAATTATCCCGCGGTTTGGAATCCTAACTTCTCTTCAGTTGGATAGTGGCCCAGAGTTTACCTCCCATATCTCTCAAACTTTATCTAAGGTTCTTAATATTCCCTGACATTTTCATATCCTATACCACCCTCAGTCTTCCAGGAACGTAGAATGAACTAACTGTTCCTTAAAAAATGTTCTTGTTAAGATGTCACAGGAGCTTCACCTTGACTGGGTAAAACTTTTGCCTCTGGCCCTTCTTAGGCTTAGGGCTCTCCCCAAAAAGCTCCTGCACCGTGCCCTTTGAACTCATATATGGGCAGCCGGTTTTAACCCCCGGCCTCTCACCCAAAACCTCTCCCCTTCCTGATCACCTGCTCACTCCACTGTTATCCCTTCTACACTCCCTATTATGGGATTCTACCGACTACTCATTACCTCAACCATGTGCTAATTCATGCCCACCGCTGATTAAAATAGGGGATCAGGTACTATTTTCTCCCCCAGACCAACACCCTTCACCCTTTTCCCCTAAATGGCAGGGCTCCTTTAAAGTAATTCTTGTAACTTCCACAGCTGCCAAGCTCGAGGGACTCTCTCATTGGATCCACCTGTCCCACCTTAAACCTTTTACTAAGATACCCCTCGTATACAGTAACTCAAACAGGGCCCTGTTCCCTTAAGTTCCAGAGGACACCAAGATCAGCCACCTTTTCTCCAGTTCCAGAAAAATAAAGTTTCATCACCGTACTCAACTCTCCTGTGCCAAAATCTCTGTATAAGCTATTATTACAGGGACCATCATTAAACATAGAGCCAGAAGTACAAGGACTGTCAAAAGCCCAGGCGGTAAGAAACACTAATGAGCTTGGGGACATTCACAGCCCCGGACTCCAAAAACTCACAAAGCAGACTTTAACATAACAGGTTTATCACTGACTGCAGCAGAGTCTCCTGATGTTAAGGTAATGCCATGATGCTAAAGAGAACAAGTGTCTTAAGATCTGCTTCAGGTAAAACATTGAGGGGTCTAATAATTCCCCTTTCCAATAATTCCCTCTTCTCTTCCTTCCTTCCCCCTACTGTCTTCCATTCCAATACTATATCATCATAATCATAATCTTTTAATATGTCTTAAATTTATTTCTTTTCAAACATTTTTTCATAAGCTCCAGGGAGCCAGTTGGACCTATCTAAACAGACCAGACTCACCCAGAATAAGTATCATTTAATTCTTCCCTTATCATTCCTGGTGTCAGGAACACCTGGGAAATTCTCTACTCTACCTGCCCCCTCCCCCCAAAAAAACTTTCTATCTTCCATCTTGGGACTCTCTTCTCTTAATCACCAGGATCTAAAATTTTTTCCAGACATAATTTTCTGCCTTTCCAGCATCTTACAAGGTCCAAGCTGCCAGCCAGCCAGTTCCACAGAGCCCAAAAAAACCACAAAATTAATCAGCCACCCCAGGACATGGTCAAACATCTCAACTCTCTGACGCCCACAAAACCAGCAGGAAGCAGTCATGAGAGACCTTATGACACCCCATTCCCATCCATTAAAGACCCCAAGCTCCCAAATTTTTATAATAAACAAAAGGGTGGAATGTAGTGATTCAGTCACAATAAGGCTGACACTTCTGGGTTCCAGGGCCACACATGTGCGGACAGGCAGAAGTGCCTAATGACCCTGGGGATCTTAAAGGGCCCCGCATGACCCACAATGCATGCATGGTTGCATCATCCAAGTGTGACTCAGCTAAGGTCTTGTGTGTGTGAGCTCCGTCATCTGCATATGACGTAGTCAGGTCAACCCCCTGTGTGCATGTGTGGTTGCATGATCCACGTATGACTCAGCTAAGCCCTTGTGTGCACGCGTGAGCTCCGTCATCTGCATATGACGAAGTCAGTCAACCCCCTGTGCGCATGCGCTAGGCAGCTTTTAAAAGCTGGATGCGCCATCTTCCTCTCTCTCTCTCTCTCTCTCTCTCTCTCTCTCTCTCTCTCTCTCTTTCTCTCTCTCTCTCTGCACACTGACTTCCCCAGTTCTGTACATGTCCCTCTAATAAACTCCTAAGCAGGTTTGTTGTGTGTTCCATGTTTCCCTCTCACTTGCGCCAGGTAATTTCAGCTGGGATAGAAGGTGTTGCTTCAGTTGTCTGTGAGTTATATATTTGCCCCTAGTAGCCAGGAAGTACATGGCTGTGCAGGCCTGAAACACCAGAACTGAGGGTGGAGACAGGTAAACGCTGGGAGCTCACTGCCTGGCAAGACTAGCAGAAATGGTAAACTTCCAGTTCAGTGAGAGATCTTGTCTCAAGGTAATACAGTAGAAAGATACAGAGCAGCGGTTCTCAATCTGCGTGTGTGCACACACGGATGGCTAGCTGCCTGATGTAGTTGGAGCACATGAGAAGAGATAACCTAGACCTACAGAAGAGACGATTATGGAGGACCTGCCCTGTCTGCCAAGGAAGGGAGCTCAGTTCTGCAGGCAGGAGGCACATCAAAGGGGGTAAGTAGAGGTGTAATGAAGTTGGATCGGTGCTTGAGAAACAACTCTGAAAGACAACTTATTATCTGGCTAGAACCCACAGTTCTAGATGTTTATCCTAAATAAATAATTCCTAAGGAGGAATGGGGTTGTTTGCAGGAATAGCATTCATAGGAGTAAAAGTTGGGCAAATAAATATTAAATAATAAAGGGCTGTTCAACAGATTTGCTGTGCATTCTAGTAAATATTTATCAGCCACAAAAAGTGGCGAAACGGGTAAACATTTACACGACGCTTTACAGTTTGAGTAGGAAATGCCCCCACGGGCTCCTGTGTTGGTACTAAAATCTGGGGTGCGCAGCAGGCTTTGAGGTCAGGTCTAGAAGCAGGAAGTAGGTACTTGGGGGTATGTTGCTTGAATGTAACAGGAATGGCCTCTTGTATAATTCCCAAGTTCTAACTTCTCACGTCTTTTCCATCTGCATCCCCGTCTGCAAGAAAAGGCTTAGAATGCTGTGACCAGGTTTGCTGGGTGATCCTGGGAGCTCAAAAGTCCAGAACGTGGACAAGGATGTAGACAGAAAAGACTATGCATCTGAGAAATTGCAACTTGCTTAGGAATTAGACTAGAGACCATTCCTGTTACATTCTGGCAATGAGTTTGTCTACATTTTATCCATTCTCTGAGATTTTGAAATAGGCTGAATTAAAATGTCTAATTAATATGAAGGAGGAAATTTCAAGGCAACCCAACACTCAGGGGGAGGAGGAAATTTCAAGGCAACCCAACACTCAGGGGGAGATATGAATATTACTAGCTGCTTTTTAGACGCATTTACAGTGGTGAGAATTATGAGCAAATAGAAGGAGGGAAAGGTTTTTTGCAGTATTTCCTGAAAAGAAGCACATATAGGGGCTTGAGAGAAGGCCCAATTGTTAAGAGAATTTGCTGCTCTTGCAGAGGATCCGGGTTCAGTTCCCAGGACCTGCACAGTTGACTCACCGCCACCTGTGACTCCAGTTCCAGGGGATTTGACACCCTCTTCTGATTTACACAGGCTTTCACATGTACATAGTACACACACATGTATACAAGTGCACACACATACACCCAGGCACTCACACATACACAGTGCACACACATACACCCAGGTACTCACACATACACAGTGCACACACATACACCCAGGTACCCACACATACACAGTGCACACACATACACAGTGCACACGCATACACCCAGGTACTCACACATACACAGTGCACACACATACACAGTGCACACGCAT
>NC_022017.1:5184224-5185428 GCF_000317375.1 Microtus ochrogaster
ACACCCAGGTACTCACACATACACAGTGCACACACATACACAGTGCACACGCATACACCCAGGTACTCACACATACACAGTGCACACACATACACCCAGGCACTCACACATACACCCAGGCACTCACACATACACAGTGCACACGCATACACAGTGCACACGCATACACCCGGGCACTCACACATAAAATAACAAATGAATAAATCTTTTTTAAAAAAGAAGTGTGGGGCACAGCCCTTACTCTCGCTGCCATGTCATGTGACCACCCCTTCACATCAGTGTACTCTGAGAAGGTGAGTCACCTGTCAGGAATCACTTTGCTAGCTGTGTGTTTCATGCTCCCATTTCACACATATTGTAAACTTTGTTCACACCAATTTGTGCAGAAACAACAGCCCCATGCCATGAATGAACTGGCAGGTTGTAAAGACCAGCACTAAGCTTTAGGGCAGTACTGGCAGAGCTATGGTTCACATTCCTAGAGGCTGAGGTGCTGGGGCCCACTATTCTGGCCAGGGTACCTTAATATAAAAAGGTCACATGTTTGCACTAACCAAAACCTAGCCTCATAGACACTGCAGAGTGAACGCAACCCCAGAATGATATGCCCCCTCTGCCTTGGCTGCCTCAACCTCCCTAGCTTCCAGTGATGGCTAAAGTTTGTCATGTTGAGAAAGTCCCTGAACTTCTATGTTTGGAGAAAAGCTTGAAAGTTACAAGAAGACCAAGGATGCTGAGTTGCTGCTTAAGAAACACAAAGCCTGGGATGACATCATCAAGGTCCATGTTTCTCTGGGAATGAGAGCTGGCAAGAGTAGAGGAGAAACTGATGTCATGGCCAGTGTAGGCGACCTTGCATCATCTACAGTGAGGGCAGTGATAATCATCAAAGTCTTCGGAAGCATCCCTGGTGTTACTCTGCTTAATGTGAGCAAACTGGACATTGTGAAACTTCCTGCTCGTGGGCATGTGTGGTGTCCTGCATTTGGACAGAGCTTTCCAGAAGTTAGAGGAATTCCTAGCATTTCATATGGAGTGGCTCTCCTCAAGTGTTATGGGCACTTCCTCATGTATATGGTGACAAACACAGACCTGAGCAGAATCTTGAAAAGCCCAAAGATCCAAGGAGCCCTCTACGTACCACGTGAGAAGATTCACTGTAGAGTACTGAAGATGGATCCACTGAAAACCTGAGAATCACATT
>NC_022017.1:5186162-5191190 GCF_000317375.1 Microtus ochrogaster
CAAAGACTACAACAGGACTCCATTCTTCACCTGCTGGACCTGTATGCAAAGACTACAACAGGACGCCGTTCTTCACCAGGTCAGAAATCACAGACTGATGATGAGGGTAGAAGTGGCAGCAGCAGAAGGAGCAGAGAAGGGGCCTTCAGCTGGAATCCTTCAGAGAGCAAAAAGGGAAAGGTATGGGCACATGTCAACAAGCAGAGAGGGAAGGGTTACAGCCTCTGAGAAACTAGCAACTGAAAAGAAGCCAGAAAAGGAACATGTCACAGAAGAAAAAAGCCTGCTGCATTAACTTTTAGAACCTGCTTCATTCCATAAAGAGCAAATGGAGACAGCCTATTTGATCAAAAACCTAATGAAAGAAAGAGAGGCATAAAATTGGTACCAGAGAAATGTGTGATGGCTGAAGAGGTCGGGGCCATTAAAAAGAAATTAGGTATTTGCATTGGGAAAATAGGAAAGATACCTTGGCCTCATTACAGGAATTGGCCAGACTTCACCCACTGAAGCTCAAGGAGGGAATGGAGCAGAAGCTCTGTTGTTAGTTGTTTTTACTCTTATGCTCTTTGGGTTCTTTTACCTTTTTGAAGGGTTGCCACCTAGCTCCCAAATATGGAAACAGAATTTTCTGTCCTACCTGGTCCCATAGTAATTTAGTCCCAAAGAAATACATAAAAGCTTATATTAATTATTAACTGTCTGGCCTATTAGCTCAGGCTTATTATTAACTAGTTCTTACAACTTAAATTAGCCTATAATTCTTGTTGATGTTTAGCCATGTGGCTTGATACCTTTTCTCAGTGAGGCATTCTCATCTTGCTTTCTCTGTGTCTGGCTGGTAACTGTACCTCTGCTTTTCCTCTACCCAGAATTCTCCTAGTCTGGTCACCCTACCTATACTTCCTGCCTGGCTACTGGCAAATCAGTATTTTATTAAACTACTATGAGTGACAAATCTTTACAATGTACAAGAGCATTATCCCACAGCATTTTCCCTTTTTTTCTTTTTCAAAACAAGAACTCAGAATCTAATCTCCTTTGTTTAGCTTTTTTCCTGACCATTATCTCTAAACAAAGACAAACATCCATAATTCATTTGAGGGGAATGTGGGTGTAGCTTTCTAGGCTACTTCCTACTGATTAGAGTGGGTAGTTGATGTGGGATTCTCCTCTGTATGCTGTGAATATGTCTTACTACCATTGGTTAATAAAGAAGCTACCTCGGCCTATGGCAGGACAGAATATAGCCAGGCAGGAAATCTGAACAGAGATATATAGAAAGAGTAGGTGGAGTCAAGGAGATACCATGTAGCTGCTGAAGGAGAAGGATGCCAGAACCATACCAGTAAGCCACAGCCTCATGGTGATACACAGATGAATAGAAATGGGTTCATTTAAGATGTAAGAGCTAGCTAGGAACTAGCCAGGCAGTGGTGGCACATGCCTATAATCCTAGCACTTGGGAAGCAGAGACAGGTGGATCTCTGTGAGTTCAAGTCCAGCCTGGTCTACAAGAACTAGTTCCAGGATAGGCTCAAAAGCTACAGAGAAACCCTGTCTCAAAAAACAAAAACAAAATCGAAAGAAAGAAAGAGGAATACACTTAAGCTATTGGCCAAACAGTGTTGTAATTAATATAGTTTCTGTGTGACTATTTGGGTCAGGGCAGCCAGGAAAAGAAAAAGCAATCTCTGTTTACAAAATGGCACCAATGAGGGTCAACTACATCCACATAAAATCTGAGAGAGCTTGGGAAGAAATTCTAGACACAAAAGAACAGAGTTAAGCACAGCTTCTTGGTAGTCACATTTTTTCAGATAGACTGTTTGCTGGCAGCAAAGAGGGATGAAGCCCCTTTAAGAGAAGGCATCCTGACTCAGAATTAGCAGCAAAAACTTCATGGCTTCTTTAAGAGATGGCTTCCTGATTTATGCAGGCAGCATGAACTCTCTGGCTCTTTTGGGAGATCCTGAATTTAAATGGGGTTTGTGAGCAGCATGCTACTAGTTGCTTAACAGTGACATAAACCCACTGCATTCCCAGAATTGGAGGCAGTGAGTATGGCTAGCAGAGGTGGTGAACATATCTCTGCCATGTTGGATTGGGTGGAGCCAACAGGCATGGCCATGGAGTTGGTCCTAGCCATGCCCACTTAGCATTAAATAAAACCAGTGCTCCTGGTCAGAAAATGATTGCAGATATGCAGTAAAAACAGATTCAGACAAAATAAACCTCTGAATGGGTCACAGTGTGTTTTTAAAAATGTACATAGGCTTGGGAGAGAAATAATATAAAATGCACAAACAGTCATAGATTAAAGGAGTAAAGAAAAATAAGCCACATAAAGATGGAATATACACAGAGAGTCTGGATTATGTATATTATTGTGTTTTCTTTTAATTTTTTTTGACTGCAGAGAGACATTGATTCAGGGGGCTGCTAAGTTAAACCAACATAAAGATATCTTGACTTCAAAATTTGGGTTTAAGGATATGTTGCTTTGGAAAAGAGGTTCTGCTTTGTTTCCACAAAGGATAAAAACCTGTGAATTCCTTCCAGGCTAATGTGGTTTGATGGAACAAGACCCCCCCAAAAGTTGTCCATGAACCCTAAAAATACTTTAACCAACAAACAGCAGGAAACAGTTTGGAGAAAACTATGCCCAAATCCCCAAAATGATTGTTTATAAATGTTTGTTTTCATTTAAAAGGGGATATGATATAGAGATGAATACTTTGCATTGGTATGGATCTTGGTCTATTGATACAAATTTAAGGTCAATTTTTGTTACACTATATATATGTACTTCTGCTTTGTTTAAGGTATTGTGGTTGTGCAACTCATTTAAAAATGTAGTGTATAATTTTAAATTACAGATTAATAGATAGTCATAATAGTCAAACTTGTAGTCATGTTAGTTAGGTTTTCCAGATGTACAGAAATATATTTCAGATAGATAGGTATTCTTCAAACCTTTCAAAGACCTACAGAATATGGCATTTAAAATGTTTTAAAAACTTAGACTTTTCTTGACAGTGAGACATGTCTGCTTCTGGAAGCACCAGTTACTTCACAGAAGTTGATGGGCATTGAAGAAGCTTATTATGGAATTTGACTTCAATGTGACAAGGCTAGCCATTTGGGCAAGAAACTGTTCTTGCCTGGGATGCTTGATTGTATGCTGTGTATATTATACATGCAGGACCCACAAAAAAATAATTGCTGAACTTGCTAAATGAAGGTGAGATAGTCCTTCAGGGTTTCTGCTTCATGAAAGAGTCTGCTGGACATTCTGCAAGACACAGAAAAAAGTGACTGAAAAACTGCCAATATAGATGAAACAGTCTTTCAAATTTCCTGCTTCATGGAAAAGTCTGCCAGATACTATGGGCCCATAGGCTGAAGATGGATGCCCCAATGTTACAGAAGAACTTTGGGTGACTGTCCAGGCAGCAGCTGTTTCTGTCATTTCTCACAATTTTTGGAAGCATTTGCTTGCACTTCCTGCTTAATCAGTTAATATTATTTCCTTCTTGGGTCTCTGAGGGAGTTGAATACTAGATAGTTATAGTTTTCCTTGTTTACCTGATGCAGAATGCAAGTTGTGATAGAAAGTAAATTAGGTACAAAACTTTTGACTCACAAGATAGGATAGATATGGAGTATTTTCTCTGAATTTATCAATTGTTGATGTATTTATTGCCTGTATATATTGTATATAATTATTGTTCTTATTGTATATAGTTTTTTATATTAGTTATAGCCTTCTTTTTTATTTTAGACAAAAAGGGGGAAATATAATGGTTTATAATGGTATTTTATTTATGTTTTAATAAATAAAGTTTGCCTGAAGATCAGAGAGTAAAACAGCCACACTGGTCAGCTATACTGACCAAGCAGTGGTAACACACACCTTTCATCCCAGTAGCCACACCAGTTAGCCATAGAGGGCCAGGTGGTGGTGGTGCACACTTAATCCCAGAACTAGAGAGGAATTTAAGATGGGAGGAGACAGCTCTCAGCTCAGTCTCATTCTGAGGATTCATGGAGGCAGGATCACCATTTTGGTCTGCGGTAGAGATAAGAGCCAGTAGCTGGCTGCTTTGCTTTTCTGATCTTCATGTTGAACCCCAATATCTGTCTCTAGGTTTTTATTTTTTTATGCTACACAAACAAATCACTCACAGAGTCTAATTGTATCTTATGAATGCCCAGCCTTAGCTTAGCTTGTTTCTAGCCAGCTTTTCTTAAATTATCCCATCTATCTTTTGTCTCTGGGCCTTTTCCTAGTCTTACTTTCGCTCTTACTCCATGCCGGCTGGGTGGCTGGCCCCTGATGCCCTCCTCTTCTTGTTCTCTTGCTTTCCTCTTTTTCTCTTTTATTTGTTCTCTCCATCTGCCAGCCCCGCCTAGCCTTTCCGTCTCACTATTGGCAGTCAGCTCTTTACTGGACTGTCAGGCAAAGAATCAGTTTCACAGAGTTAAACAAATGTAACATAAAAGACTGCAACACATCTTTACATCATTAAAACAAATATTCCCCAGCATAAACAATGTAACACACTTTAAAATGATGTTCTAAACAAAGCTGTACTGAGAGGGTGGGTCCTAAGCTTCAATAGAACCCCAGGAAGTAGAAAATGCCAGAAACAGGGTGTCTCCTGGGAAGAAGAAACAAGAGGGCCAGCAGCCAGGAGGCTCAGGAGCAGGGAGAGCCAAGTCCTCTGGCACTTATATTATGCCACTGTGTGCCCTGGAAGACAGCCATGGAACTACAGGTCCTAACGTTTGTCATGTGGTGTGTCTATCTTGTTTTGCCCGGATTCTTCTTTGCCATTCCCTATTCATCCTTTTTCAAATGGAAATATGTAATCATGTCACAGAATTTTGAAGGTACACATTTTCTTTTTTAAGAAAAGTGATGCCGGGCGGTGGTGGCACACACCTTTAATCCCAGCACTCGGGAGGCAGAGGCAGGAGGATCTCTGTGAGTTCGAGGCCAGCCTGGTCTACAAGAGCTAGTTC